>NC_056729.1:649225142-649255142 GCF_019279795.1 Protopterus annectens | reverse complement strand
AGCATCACACATATCAATACACACACATATATACAGCAGTAAGTGTGTGCAACATGGACAGTTATGTCCAGTGTGAACCCCTTGTTGGGACCACATTGCCCTTGTCTGTGAAGGTGGGATTGGGAATTTGTGGAAGGATAGCAGGTATATTTGTGGAGGTGGGTTGGGTTGGTAGATAGAGAAGACAGCCTACAGGGGCAGTATATGACACATGTGGGGGGTAAACACCCTGGATGGTGAGTGTTGTCTGTGATGTGGAAGCCCCATGAGCCCCATATGAAAACAATGAGAACAAGGTCCCCACCCATTGCAGTCACAAAATCAGCTTCAAGGCTTTGACGGTGCCTGGGCTGGAGGTTGAGCAGGAGGAGAATGTGTACCCTGTGAGTGTGTACTGAGGCCCTCAAGGTACTGTAGCACATCCCCCAAGTCTCTGTGGAGCTCCCTATGTACCAGACCCTGGACCTGACCTCGGGTGGCAGGATCATGTCTATATGTGCCCCCAGTGGGAGGAACACCATCCCCTGAGGTACTTCCACCTGAAGGTAGTGCAGGACCAGTAGATGAAGAGGCCCCAAGGTGGGTCCC
Organism: Protopterus annectens; assembly: GCF_019279795.1. Taxonomy (NCBI): domain Eukaryota; kingdom Metazoa; phylum Chordata; order Ceratodontiformes; family Protopteridae; genus Protopterus; species Protopterus annectens. Next base: position 649,254,554 of record NC_056729.1, on the reverse strand, counting down.
ACATGTGATGTGGCCTGGTAACATGGCCAGATAAGGTGAGAGAGATGGTTCTGCTGGCAACTGTTCTCTAAACATGCTGTTGCATTACTGTTATAGAACATATGTGGGTAGTAATAGTCCACACATTCCTGGATCATGTCCAACAGCATGCATAGCTATCCCCAATAATACACAACAACAGATGTGCAGCAATCACATAGCAAACAGACCACATGCATATATGGAACCATAGTGGCCCTTACAATGGCATGCAGGTGACACTGTCCATAACAGGCCAGCAATGATAGCATCACCACAGAGAGCATGGCTACAAACACATAGCACAAAGTGTGGTATAATATGATATATGTCCCAATGCTAAGTATGCTGTAGCCATACCTATTGAGTTGTGTGTTCAGATTGTTGTCGCAGATATGGTGGGGGGAGACAGAGATGTGTATTAAGAACTATGGTAACCTTGCTGTATGAGTTGCTCAGACCTGTTTCCATCTTTATATCAATCAGACAAGATGTTGCATGGCAAACTACCTGTGTAGTCAGCAGACAAAAATCACACACCTGGTACAGCACTACCAGGTGTTGTTCAGCAGAACAGGCCATGAGCAGCAGGAGCGGATCACCCTGTGGAATGATCTTGTCCACAAGGTCAATGATGGCTTACATAACTGCAGTTATGAGCAGGTCCGGCCGCATTGCAGTGACCTACTTCGCAATGCCCATTGGCATGCTGCTGCAGTCGGGGGGATCACCTCACAACAGGGGGGGTTCATGCCATCCACCCCCCCAACAAATGTTGAGGAGCTCCTTGACAGCCTCGTGGCACCTGCCCACCCGCACACACAACTGGTAGAGAGTATAGTGGAAGTGGGTGCTACCCACACCGAGAGGAGCGTGCAGGTAAGGCCACAGGGCACATTAGTAGACCACTGTTGCATATCCATTCACATCTGTACAGGTAGATCATGCATATGTGAGATGACATATATATATATATAGTCTGTTGCTGCGTAGTAGTAATAAACAGATGTGCACAAGCTATAGTATTGTGGACTTGTTCTGCTGATGTACTGTAATGCTGCACCTATCCTGTACCAATGTCACAGCTGTGGCTACTGACATCACATCTCTCACACACTTATGTAGGTCCCTCTGGTATACCTCCAAGGTAGCAGCCTGTAGCTGGTGAGTATGGTTTTTGTTCAGGCTTGCCAATACACTGGCATGTTATGGCTATGGTATATTTCATGCACATATTTAACATACCTACCCATAATGCATGCCGTACATGTTCACGTATTGTTGCTGTTAACTGCACGGCATTACAGTGGTGACTGTAATGGTGTATCTGAAGGGTATGTCAGACTCCTGCAATACAACTAACATCCTGTCATTGCAAAATGTGTCCATAGAGATTAATATAATGGTGGGACAAATGGCCTACAGTAGGGGCATGTGTGAAACATCACCCTTATACAGTGCTACAACAGTGTATATATACCAGTATTACAATGGCAACTGTTACAGATCTACACTACAGCATATCATAATACTGCGGTCCACAACTGTTAAAACCTGCAATGTGGTTCCAACATGAGTAATGAGGGTGTAATATAGAATCGTAGGTTAGGGCAGCAAATATGGGGAATACATACCTTCACAAACATTGGAAGCATATTTGTGGAAACACTCCAGATAAAATATAGTGGAAGCAGCTGTTGAGGTACTGACTGCATACATTTGTCATGGAAAAGCACCTTCCAGCAAGTACACGTCACCAATGTCACGCCAAGTATTGGTCTGCTGTCCAAGATGTTTGGCCATCAAATGTGCACACTTACCTGCAACAGAGGCAGCTGTGGCTTGCACACATTTTACAAGACATGGCATGAGCCCCATACCCAACAGGTAGCACTCATGAGCAAGACATGTAGCCATACATTACAATTGCATATACCATGGTAAACAGTGCAGACAGTCATTTATGTGGCAAGGCTGTATGGGACAGGAATGATGTAGGAAATAAACAGATGGCCATCCAAGACAGATGATGTCACATGTAGCAAACTGGTCATGTGGGCTGCCTAGTAACATGCCACAACACTGAGGGGGTTCAGGAATGTCTAGCAAGACTATGGACTACTGACTGTAAAGTACCCATGTCAGCAATTGCCTGGACTTTGCAAACTTGTGGCCTATGGGTTAGGGTAATCAGATGTGACAGTTGTACCACAGGAAACATCAGCAAGGCTTCTCTAGAGGTAGTGTATGCATAACAGAAGAGGTCCCCAAACGTCATGCATTGCAATGTGTACTGGTGTACCATGACCACATTGGAAACCTACAGACAGTATCACGTAAGATACATGTGCTGCACAACCAAGGCCTCACCCCACCTCAGGCCAACCACCCCCATCTGTACCATGCCGGTGCCAGTGCACACCTGTATGTTTTCCATTCATTAGCTGGGAATAGGCTGTTACACATGGTGTTCAGTGTTTGGGAAACTGTAAACTAACACACATGTGTAGTCCATAATTGTCAAGCATCTGAAAAAAGGCTGAAGGTGGGGAGGGGGGTGTCATCATGACCCAGCAGTGCACTGCAGCAGGGATCTAAAGGATGCTATGAATGGCTGTATCTGCACACAGTCAGGGTCAGGAACTGTGGCAGATGTAACTCTGACTTCACAGCAATAGTGACGGGAGTGTGTGAACTCCAAGGGATGTGCACATGAGTTGGCCTTGCAATCATGCAGAGTTGGGGGACATGTGTAGGGCAGACTGACCATATACTTTCAAATGCAGATGGCCCATGCTAGTATACCCCTGCCAGGAATAGTGACTGCTATAGTACACATAACAGTAGGTGCAACAAACCATCATGATAAGGGCGTGCACCCATATGCACCCACGAAGTGTATGCATCTCAGTCAGCATCAGCACCACTAACACATTTGTTAGACACTGCATTTGATTGTATAGGACATATGACACATATCAGGCTCATGTAATGTTAACATATGCAATAATGTGGTCCCATGGCATATCAAGGAAGAGGGCGTCATATCAACAAGGGTGTGTACACTCCCCATAGTCACAGTAAGCTTTGACGGTTGTGAGTGTAATAGTATCATATTGGTTATACATGCACTGCTGATGATGACATCTGTAAATCAGACATCAGGCATTCACAAATGACATCTATCCACATATCATCCCAGGTATGTGTCGGACAAACATATAGGGACTATGCACATTAGATTAGACATAACTGACACAGTAATACACATTCAGCAATGGTGTGTACACCTGTGAGGTATGGCGCACAGTACATGGCAGGGTGCAGAACAGGTGCACAGCAATACTGTGTACATGGGCACAGGGTTTTCCATGGGAAGGGCATCACCTACTAACACAGCCCATGCATCACACACATGTATACTGTTGCTAGCATGGATTGACTATAGCTACAGTGCATGCTATTGAGTACCATATGTTATGCATGTTTACAGATTGGTAATGGGAGGTCTGTGTGTACTATCTTTGTGCAACCTCACCTGTAGATGTGTGTGTGTGTGTGTGTGTGGGGGGGGGTTATTTTGTCTGTAAGTGCAATCTGGTGAAATGATGAGGGAGTTGATGCATATAGGATGCGTGTGTGCATGTGTGTGTGTGTTTGTGTGGGTGCCCATGTATGCACATGTGTGATTCTGGGGTTGTTCATGCTTCAGTACTTCCCTTTGGAATCGTGCAGTACATGAACATGGAGTGACACATGAGATACCAGGAATACTTGTCTGATATGTAATCTCAGGACAGCTAATAGTATAATAAGGTCTGTAGCATGGAACATGCATTGGGAGGGAAACTAGACACCAGATATACTGTTAAAATTCCAATCAGCAGAAAGATGAAAGACTACCCATGTATGCAGCACTACAGATGCATTGGAGAATTACTAGACAACACCAGCGAGTGTATCCATATATTACTGTTGTCCACATAATAAGTTGATTGAGCAACAGATCTTATATCTACTGAGCAATAGTTATGTATGACAATCCAGTGTGTGACATTATTGAGTGACTGTAGTAGCCCCTAACATATGGGGGCCATGCTCACGATGTCTGGACATACACAGGGTGAACACTGGATGACAGCAGTGAGTCCTTGTAAAACCTACTCCAATCAAGTCAAGGAGGTAATGGAGTAACAGGTCATGTTTTGTGATCACTTGTCTAGGCAATTAGAAGAATGATATGTTAATTATTGGTATTAAAGAGTGTATGTTTCCAAGTGTGATGAAGGATGGGGAACTTAGAAAATAAACTTGGGATGGTCTGTAAACTCAGGGACAGGTAAGTATTATGGTGGAATGTCAGTGTGTATGTGTGTGTGTGTGTGTGTGTGTGTGCCTGCGTGTGTTTGTGTGTGTGTGTGTGTGTGTGTGTGTGTGTGTGTGTGTGTGTGTGTGTGTGTGTGTGTATGTGTGTGTGTATATGTGTGTACTGTTAAGCAATGCCATACAGGTCTTAAAGTGAGTTTCCTGTTTTCCCCTCATAGGTGGCGTGGTGGGTCAGGGTCCGTCCTGCATGCAGTCTAATATTGGTGTCCATACAGACACTGAAAATGATGATAGATGTCTTGAGGCACAGGTGGGGTTGTCAGAGGCTGAAACTGCGCCATGATTTGACATTTCCCTGTTATCCATCCCATCCCCGGACACAGTCATAGTGCCTATAGATACCCCATCACCAGTGGCCATAGCAGAGGGACAGATGGTGGTTGGTGGCAGTGCACAAGACAGTGTGGTATCTATGGCTGCTGTGTTTAAACACAGCAGGCATAGGCAGATGTACTGGGGTGCTCATGGGACGGCAGCTGGTCATCATGCTCCTGGCAGAAGTGCCACATCTGGTACTGCCAGATGCATGTTTCAGGCTGTCATGGGGGTGCAGGTGTGTATAAAACTGTGCACCAGACAGGGTCTGAGGCTGCAGAGGGCTGCTTTTTCATCTATAAGTGACAACATCCATGATCTTGGAGGTGCCCTCCGTGATTATACAGAGGTCATGGATAGATGGTTGGGTGAGATGATGGGCCTCATTGACCATGGATTGTCTGTGTTAGAGCATGTGGTGGGAGTGGGTGATGGCAGTGTGGAGGTAGGCCAGCAACACCAACAACTGGCGGTTGACTTGGACGTGCAAGGACACCAAGCTGCTCCTGTAGTGGCAGTACCAGCCCCAGCACTGCAGGGGGGGTGTTGTCCACACCACACTAGGCCATATGCACATGGCCCTGGCCAGTCCCAGGAGGGACCTGGTTCCAACGGACATATGTCATCATCAGGGGAGAGTAGCATATCGAGGCCTGTACCTGGACATGCCCATGGAACCACTGGCAGGCACAGTCCCAGTGTCCATGGCCAGAGGTGGTGAACTGCACACCCTGTCAGGTATGGTCTGCAGCTGTCCAAGAAACACCTGCATAGGGCAGCCACATGGCAGAACTGTGTACATGCATACCCACACATTATACAAACACACCTAGGGTGACCCCATACCTACACACACATCACCATGCCCATATCAGCAACTTACACCCCCTCACTCACACACATATGGTTTCAAACATATGGCCTACCCTAGGTTTCTGGCAAACCAACAACACACCCTGTGCATATGATGATACCTGTGCCACACCCTATCATCCATAATATCAATGCAGGGACAAGCTAATATGGTTCTGATGCACATGTTGACTGGACTACAGTGTACCAATGTACTGCTGTGTAACATGTTGTCATCTGTAATGTTTAAAGCTTACATGTCAGGTAGTGCAGCTGTCCAGCCATAATGAATTATAGCTGTTAGTAACACTGAGTGACTGTGGCCTCCATAATGTTATCCATTTGTGTAGTAGGTGTACATGTGTCAGCAGGAGGATGGTCTGCTGTCATATCTCACAAGGGATATGACACTGTGGTGACACCAAGGCTGTGCCATATCCTGGGTATAGTTGAACACATGTCACAGGTCTGTGTAACAGTTACTGTCTGTACCACATGGACAGATGATCCCCTGGGACATGTATACTCAGCAACCTGAAGTAGATCCCTGCACATACATGCACACTCTTTCTTGGCAACACTGGGACTAGACCCCTACCTAGGTATGTAGTGCTACTGATGTGTGGCTTTAATTGCACACACTACACAGTGTTTAGGATGAGGTGTGTTCCAGGTTACATGTTACATGCAGAATATCTCCAGGCATGCACAGTATGGTAATGGGGGATGTAATGGTTGTATATGGACAATACATAGTGTGACATACCATCATACACACATTAACAAACACATAACAGGCAGACACACATTCGAGAGACCTGGGCCTATCAGTGCTAAATAACTTGTCAGTGTGTCCAGTGTGTTACAGGTAGGCTGCCCACAACATGTGCATAACTGGGATGGATAGTGTTATCAGTTACCTATATGGTTGATGGTGACAGTGGTCACCATACAGTGGTACATGGGACATGTACTGGGGGAACCATGGTGTAATGACAGTATACCCAGCACCCACAACCCACTGTGGATATTGTACACACTACCCATGATGACACTCTGACATACCCACCATCACACATCGACCAGGACTGCAATACAACCCCTTGTCCATCCCAAGAGTGGTACTACAGGGATATGCATCTAATGCACATGCCACAGGCATAGTAGGGTGATGCATTGTCATGCCTCTCCTATGGGCAGTAGTATCACTATCCATAATACTGGGTGGCAATGCGTATTGTAATAGGAGTATGTGGCCTCAGAATGCTGTACCCTACATATATACACACATGCACACATACACATACTTGCCAAAACTCAGTGAGTATCCCATGCCTATCAACCCATTTGTACAACAGTGTTGTGCTGGTACTGCAAGACTCAGGTAGCCTTTAGGGAGAGGAGCGTAACAAGGTACATGTAATGTCCGGTACAGCAGCAGCCACATCTAACTATGGCAATGGATGTTGTGATGGGTGTGAAGGGCCTCAGGGTGTTTCCAACTACAGGTGTACTAACACACAGACACGGATATCCTCAGTAATGCACACGCACACATTTGCCAGTACTGGGGTGCATCTCTGCAGGTAGTCATAGGTGTGTACCTGGCTATTATCCATGGAGAAATGGGAAGTGTAGGGGATGTGTGTACAGTGGTATCATGACACCTGCCATGTGCCAGCAGGCAATCTATCTATGGACACCACTGTGGTGACCCTCAGTGTGAGAATGACATGCATCAGCAAATCCTCTGGGTGCCTCCTGCAAATGGCTGGTGAGGTGATCCAGCTGACATGTATGCAACATGTATTACAAAACATGGTTAGTGTCTGTGTTGGAGACCTGTACCCAAGCATGTTCTGTTGACTGTGGTAGTGTAGTGGAGGTACCTGTGGCATGTGGTGCATACAGGGTGTTGTGTCCTATCTGTGCCAGTTATAACACAGCTGGGCAGACATGTCAGTGTCAGTCAAGCATAAGTTGCCTGTGCATATCCAAGTTGGATACCTGACATCTGCACATCTGTACAGGGATTGACAGACATCAGCTTGCCAACTAGCTATGCAGTAGGATGAATGTGTTGACAGATAAATATCTGACACTGATAGGTATGCCATTACTACATGTTGGCAGCCCTCACTGACACGTGCTATACAGACAGTAGTCTACAGTTAATTTCCACATGCCAGATCATTATCCAGTAAGAAATATATAATGCAACACAGCTCACACACCAGAAACTTGACAGTGAGGACTCAGAGTCCATCTATGCATGCCAGGGTGTTTGTCACCAGTACTACAATTAGCAATCTACTCTTGCTTGGGAAAGCACTGTCAACAGTAGTAACATCATGATACACTACATGCCAGTGTGACTGCACATAACCTGGGATACTACCCTTGTATGTAACACATTCACATGGATAAGAGTATAGTACAGGTCATATATACTCATGTCTCAGGCATGAGACTCACACCCCTTGCTACTGTACTGACAGCACATAGATGCATGTTATGTACTTGGCATTACATACACCTATTACAGATGTCAGTACCCTGCTATGTTATCAGACTGGGATGTGAGCACAGGTTACCAGGGCTGAGCCATGCTTAGCAGGTGTCAGCATTGCTGCAATATAATAGCTAAGCAGATTTGCGCACTGGTAAGTGAAGCCCACACAGTGTAAGTGCCCATATATTTAAACATAGCTTAGCACCACTTATCTTCGCACACACCCACTCAAATGTGCTTAATGCTGCTCAAAATTGCCTTAACCACTCTGTATTCAACAGCCCTTGTTCTGCCCAGCAACAAAATATACAGCTCTTGCAGGTCTTGAACCCAGGATCCTGTATACTGTAGTCACAACAGTTAACCATTATGCCATGACAGCTGTTATTTTTCCAATACATCTTTCAGTAGACATATTGAATAGTATTAAACAATTGCTGTGACTTCTACAATTGTATAGTACATGTTAGTGATATTACCGTAGCATCACATATGTTGTTACATCTAAATATACACATACCAGATGCATATGGTGTGATACATCTGGGAAGGTATACACAACAGTAATGTTTACACGTGACAAGGATATGGATATATACATATACATATGTAGATATATGTCTACATGTATATACACATGTATATTCATATATATGTATTTATACACATCTGTATAGTGCATCATATATATGGCCATTTATAGATCTCTCTCTCTCTCTCTCTCTCTATATATATATATATATATATATGGATTCACTTTATAAGTTCAAAATTCTGAAATCTCAAATTTCAGAATCTCAAGCCCGTAAAGTGGAAAATCCAAATACCCGAAACCACACAATTATGAAGCCCTAAATCCCGAAACCGCAAAACTGTGAAATTCAAACTCCCAGCATTTTCAAACACCAATACAACACACACAACTAAACAAGCACACACACCTACTCTTATTATATGCAGGGGGGCAAGCCCCCTGCACCCTCCATGTGAGCCTCCCACATCCTCCTACTTAAATTTTCTAACTCCAAGGTCGCACTACATACACACACAAAATACCACCATGCAAACTACATTCCTCTCACACACACACATCACAGTAACAACACACACTAATGCACACTACAGCCCTACCCAACATCCTTAAACATAAATACTTACCTGAATCCACGAACACAGCACAACACCAGAACTGCTAATTCAAAATCTCCCGCATTCGAGATTTTGAATTTTGCACTTTTGGGGTTGCGATCTTCTGATCCTTCCACTTTATCAGCTCGAGATTCTGAAATTCGAGATTTCAGTATTTTGAGCTTATAAAGTGCTCCTTATATATCTATATATATATATATATATATATATATACATTATATATTTACAGATATATCTATGTCTACATATATATAGATATGTATAACTATATGTGCATATATATCTATATATCTCTATATGTGTAGACATATACAGATGTGTATATCTATGTATATGTGTTTGTATATGTATATATATATATATATATATATATATATATATATATATATATATATATATGTACATATATATATCTATATATATCTATATATCTATATATATATATATATATATATATATATATATATATATATATATATCCATATATGTATGTAGATATGTATATGTCTATATATCTATACAGATATATGGATACATATATATATATGTATATATATATATATATATATATATATATATATACCTATATACATATATGTTTACCATATGTCCAGAACATGGAGTGGCGTCCTACCTCAGCACCAATAGTCTCAACCTCTTAGTGCAAGGGATGTCATGTATGTATTGCAGGTATATATGTAGACTGTTGCTACTGTAACAAGGGTTGTCTTAACAGACATGTGTGTGGGAGATCACATCTGCTATTAACATGTACGCCATCAGTTACTGACAGACATCGTAAGGACATCATAGTACAGTACCACTGATAGTACAGTAATGATTCTGTGGACTACAGCAGAGATATGACCAATATATGTGGACAGTCTGGCACTCTCTGGGCAGTCCAGAGGTATACACAGATCCCCTTAGTGCAAGACATGCAGACCAAGCCTGGCAATGTGAATGTTAACAGCCATGTACATGGGTATACCACATAAATACTTGACTACATATGCCCACACAGTTTATGCATTCACACACTCCTATCTGTCCTGACACATAATAACTGGTGGTGCAGAGGTCACATGGCCACATACTACCCAGTAGTTAGTGACATACATCTGTACAGCATCCCACTGCTTTGTCAAAAATACACAACAGTTATGGTGGCCCAGCAGCAGTACTTCTTGCAAATATCTGGACATAACATCACACTGGGTAATTACACTAAGCTGTTAGGCATGTAACAAAGCACTGTGAAAACTACAGGCAGACTGCCACAACACTGGCCTACATTTCATATGGGAGAATACACACGTACCTGCTAATATAGCAGGCTCTACAGGCATGTCACAGCACAGTGTAACAGACACCTGTGTAAAGTGCATACCCACAACCAATGTGAACACAGCCACAGCCACATATGGTACGCAAGCTTAATATTACACTATATGGACTGTCTGATCAACACCATCCTCATATGTGCCCCTCACACACTAACCCTACATATACTGTGTCATGACACAGTGTGGTCCAATGCCTGTCTGTGGTATGGGGCATGTGTGTTTGGCCCTACACACATGTGAGCCAATAGGGTACCATACACTGCAGCAGCATGTAACATCAGATAGAACAGGACCAAGAACAATGACATCTACCACAGTCTGTACACAGGCCAAGGTACGTATTCACAATACACATACTGTCGACAATCACCATAAGTACATTGACCCCAGTACTGTACACACAGCCACAGAATGCCCAGGTTATGTCCTCAAAAATAACCCCTACTATGCATAACATGATATTGATCTGATATCTGACTGGCTTGTTATCAGGTATGATGTCAATAAATAATGGTGTACAGAACATATCCACCTCTTACTGCATGACATATGTACAAAGGTTGACAGACATGTGGCTGGAGCCACAAACACTCGGTCAATATTTGCATGTTGCTGTGATAATCTCATACATTTACTGTTGTAACAGGGTTTGTTGTGAAATATGTCCTGTGAGGGATATGAAGTCAGCAACTCCCATTGCTGTCACCATGTACTGACTGCAATCCTCAGACTATGCTTCTACAGTTCTAAGATAGGTGATCTGTGAGTAACACAAGAAACATAAGACTCCAAACACTGGCCAGTCTACAGATAACCCTACAGGTGGGAGTTTCCTCAAACACATAACACTGTCATGACAGGCATTAAATCATGTAGACCAGCCATATCCACACACACCCTGTTAAGCCAACATTACTCCAAATGCAGAAGAGCAACACTTACATTCTGTAGTCATGTCTGGAACATCCTCCCCTCCTGTTTGTTGGCCTGTCTCCACAGTGTATGTTGTTAGAGGTATATCCCACTACCATCTGTGATGCTGTTTGCCAAACACTGACATGAGGTCCTACTCACAGTTAATGCAAAGGGCCAACACCCACATGATGTTCCTTGTTATAGGAGTGTGTTTCCATGCAATTGGCTATGGGAATGCTACCACAGCTGTTCCATATGCAGTCAGCCAGTTAGGGATTGCAATTTGTGCAGAGGCCATCAGCTGATCATGAGCATCACTTACAAAACACAAGCTGCTGCCTAAACAAAGCAGGTGTACTTCTCCACATCCACCAGAGAGGGAGTGAGAGAGACAGACAAAACAAAGTAAGACAAGGAGGGGATGGGAGAGTAAAGCATGTCTGTGTCACACACTTACCAGTACGGGGTTTCAAAACCCTGCCTGACTATGTATTGCTGTCACATGTCCATGCAGTTGTGGCATGTGCCACAGAGCTTACATGTTGGGGAGCTCTCCAAAGGTATATTTGATGGTGAGTGACATCTGCAACAGTGATAAAGGAGGAATAAAGTAAGTGTAGTACACGTGCCTGTCCACATGAACAGGTGTCAACATCGACACAGCCACACTCTCTCAGGGACTCACACACATTATCACACTTGGCAGGGTCAGGATTAGACTTCCTAACTAGCCAGTTTGCCACAATACAGTAATATGCAGGTATCACATGCACCACAGGGGTTATCAGGATGATATATGGGCAAAGGGTATGTCAAGGTGTCTGACATCAGAAGGTATGCTTCAGCAGGCCAATGGAAGGTGTAGTGAGTGTGAATGGCGTCCAAATCATTATACTCCACACACACACAGACACAGGTTGCCAGTACTGTCATGCATGGGTGAATTGCTTCACAGGCGTGTAGTTTTTGACTGTGGCAGAAGGCTGTACAAGGCTAGGTAAAGGGTATACCTTGGCATCAGGCCGCATGAAAATGGTCTGCAGTGTGGCTCAAGGGTGTAGTGTCTGGATTGGCCCACACAGGTGGGTATTATATTCACCATCCAGTCATCTGGGTTACTATTGTGGGTGGCCAGTGCTGTGCAATGCTTGCCATGTATGTGTTCTATAGTCCATGACATGGACGGTGTCTGGGATGTGCACATGTCCCACATGCATGTTCTCTGACATGTGGAAGTGTACCTGTGGTGCCTGGGGCATGTTGTGTAGACAGATTGTTATCATCAGATGTGCTATTCCTGGCCTCATGTGGTGGGAACTGGCAATGGACACCAGGATGACCCTGCACCTACATTGACAGCATGATACAGGTATTCCCTGGTGTCAGTGGCATCTATCCATACAGGGCATGTGTATAAGGCATGGTATGTCCTTTGTGGGTTACATTTGCTGGCACTACAGTTGTTACAGGCATCCAGTGGGGAACATAGTGAAGGAGCGCTGTATGCAATTATGTGCCTATTGTAGGAATGGGACAGGATGCCATGCCCTCTGTAGTCTGCTGCAATCACACCATGGTTACTATCTTATAGGTTCATAGGTTCATAGGTTAGTACTAAGCCAACTGCCGTTGCGAGCCATTTTAAGCTTAGCCAATTATCCCTTGTCAGACTCAAACCCTGCACCTTGTGTTTGTAAGGCAAACACCTTAACCATTAGGCCATCCTTGTTGTCAGACTAGTTTGTGGGCAATATGCAGGGAACTACCAACATAGTGGTTGTTGCCTAGCTGAGTGTGTTTGTGTATGAGACATGGGTTGAGAGTGTTCTCTGGGTAATGCAAGGGTTGCCTAAATTGTTCACCAGGCCTTGATATCACATGTAGGGGTATGGATTGTCAACCCCAGCCTCTTTACTGTTTGACATCTGTTATCCTTGCAAGGTGGACTTTGTGACATATAATAGGCCCACCATATAAGAAATTTGCAAAACCCATTCCACAATGAGTCCAGTTATTACACAGTCACAGCCACCTCCACACAGGATACAAATGGCAAACACACATACACCGAGTCTCACAGTTACCATGTCTAAGATTGAAACTCCTACCTAACTAGTACATCACACTACAGCATTATGCAGTTATAGCACATGCCACAAAGAGTACTGGGGTACTTCTTCACCAAAGGTGTATTTCAAAGTGAATGACATCAGCAGGCTTGCCAAAGAAGGGCAATGGAGGTTGTAGCGACTGTGAATGGCCTCAAAAGCATTGCTCCCTACACAGACAAAGAAACACACGAACATCCACACTTGCCATGTCTGGGAATAGAACTCCTACTTAACTAGTTTATCACACTACAGCATTACACAATTATAGGATGTGCCATGAGACTACTGGGCTGTTTTTTTCCCAAAGGTCTATTTCAAAGTGAATGACATCAGCAACCTTACCAAGGTTGGGCAATGGACAGTGTAGTTCATAGATTCATAGGTTAATACATTGATACTAGGCTATCAGCCCTAGGACCTATACATGCCTAGACATAACAATTCCCTGGCTATGACTTCCCACAATATTTACTTCTCTGCACCCTTGTCTAGCAGGGCAGCTGACATGGATATATGGGATGTGTTATTGTTTGCTCACCACTGATGTCAAGTTTATGAATGCACTTAATTGGGCAGAATTGTGTGATTCCAACATGGTGTTACTATCTCAGTTCATCGATCTAAGGAAGAGACTTTATTGAGTTATTGTGAGAGTGCTTGGGAGAACAAGGTGTCGCTCCTTATTTTGACATACAAAAACAAGTTGAACTGTGTATTCATACTTGTTCCTATTCTTTGTATTTTTCTGGACCAGTTCCATCATTAGCTGAAATTTGCTCAAAGGTATCCTTTTGTGGAACTCTATGCTTAGGAATGGGTGTGACAAAGCATCTTTTTGGCTCTAAGATGTTTTGAATTTGATTTGAACCACATCAAAGGCATAGACTGAGGGTGACTATATTGTCTTGCATTTGGAATTAATACATTTGGATGTGGGTGCTGTTTGTACTGTTCTGGGGTTTGATAATTATACATATGGAGGTGAGCTTTATGATGGCATGGCTCATACATATGTTTCCCCTGGTCTGAGGTTTATTAATATTCATTGACTATCATCCCAAGATATCTGTTCAGTTTTAGACTGGGACTTTCTATCTAAAAAGATCTACATTTTCTGACACCTTTGGATTGTTCATTGATTGCAGTTTGTGGGTCATATTGGCCTCTTTTCTTGAATTTTTGGGGGTCTTTTTTTGACATTTTTCTAATATACTTGGTATTTTTTCACAAATATTTGTGATAATATATGTATGCCTTGTTCTGATAACCCATATGTTTTTGCTAATACTATTCACACACACACATACACACACACACACACACACACACACATATATATATATATATATATATATATATATATATATATATATATATATATATATATATATATATATGTGTGTGTGTGTGTGTGTGTGTGTGATATATATATATATATATATATATGTGTGTGTGTGTGTGTGTGTGTGTGTGTGTGTGTGTGTGTGTGTGTGTGTGTGTGTGTGTGTGTGTATGTTTGCTTACATCTTTATGCCAATCAGTTGTTGGACATTATGACTTTTCTTAGATATAGGTTTCCTCTATCCTAGGGTTATTATTTGAACAGAATTACTTGTTATATTGATGTCAACTGTTCATATTCAGCTGGTAATGTTCAGTGGTCCATAAATTAATAAATATTTGTGCCTTTTTGTATATTTAGGCACATTTATTTTGTGGGGCGAACATCATAGTTTGTAAACTGATCATTTGGACCTATACAATTTATATAGGGTTTGGCAACTATTAATACTTAGTATGGATTTTTCCAGACTTCTACAAGGTCTATCAGCAAACCGTGATAATTTATTAGCCTTTGGGCATGGGCCTAACAGCAAGGAAGGAAACACTTCGGGTTCTTTGAAGCCCGAGGATATTTGTCCTAGTATTTTTGTGAAATTGACCAAGAGCATGAAATCTTTGAGGACTAACGTGTGGCATCTTAAGTTATTTAAGACCTACAAGGTTTGAGGGATTTCTCCTTGTGGGCTCTGGGTCAGAATTCAACCGTGGGTCAGTATGATAGATGATATATTGTTGGATGATTGGGCTCAGGCCCAACATAAGGCCTCAGTGTTGGTTGTGGATACTCTCATTCCCCACTATGAAAGGACCATTGATAAATTTTGTGCCAAAGTACATTCTAGTTATGAGGAGGTGAAACAGTTTGAGGGTGAGCCTTTTTTTCACCAAATATTTCAATCAGTTAGCCAAGGACATGTTGGTCCTTGAACAACAACTGAAAAATAAGAAGTTACATAAGTTTAACAGAGATGCGATGGATTATGAAAAGGGCAAACCCTTTGGGGTTCAACAGAAAAATGTCAGATTTTCTGATTCTGATAGGAAGAAATCAGTGCCAAACAGAAAAAGACCACAATCAATATTAAAAAAGGGCTGTAATGGACCCAGTGGCACCTCAGGGGATGAGTCTTCTTCAGCCACCGACATTGATTTCACCCCTCTTTCTGAGTCTCCCATTGCCAAAAGACGCTCTAGCAATGACCCTTTAGGGGGGGACAGATGCAGGGGTGGGAGGAAACATAGGGCAAATGAACAATCTGCAACAATTGTTGGACCTAATAATACCTCAATAAGTCTAGAGAACAATGTACGTAACATTTCCAGCTATGTTCTTTCAGAAAGTGAATTAAAGTTGCTCAACAGAGGTTTGAATTTTGTGCCTGTTTTTTTTGTTTATGAAAATTCATTGGTTAATGATGTTTTGAATTTCTGTCGACTATTGAATCTACGACTGTTTTTCTGGGATAATGACAATACCCAAAGATCTACTGATTTTCAGTTTCATAGATCTAATTTTATTCCTCCGGTGGATAAATATGTGGGTATTTTCAAGGATTGTGTGTTAAAAGATTTGCATTTCAACAAATTCCTTATGCCAAATATTAATTATAATCTAACCAAGTCGGAACAACAAGCAATGCACCAGTTGATGGCTCAACAAGATTTGGTAATATTACCAGCGGATAAGGGGGGGCAATAGTGATTATGGACTGGGACAAATATTTGGCTGAGCAGAGAGACAGTTGGGGGATGGACAATTCTATATGAGTATGCAATTAGATCCCACACTACAGTTTAAAAAAGAAATTGATAATTTTCTCAGTCTGGATTTGGAGGAGGGTATTATCAACAAGAAAATTGTCTGTCATTTAACAGTTTCCAACCCTCAATCACAATATTTGTATCTCTTACCTAAAATCCACAAGAATTTGTCCAACCCCCCCCCCCCCAGATAGACCTATAGTCTCCGGACATGGATCATTGACTGAACCACTGTCGGCCTTTCTGATGAAATATCTACACCCCCTGTTGCCCCTTGTTCGTGCCAGAATTCAGGACATTACGGATTTTTTACAAATTATTGACAACATGCAATTAGAGCCTGAATGGCTAATGTTGGATGTATCCTCACAATGTACCAATATTCCACACTGGGCTTGAGGCTTTGTAGTTTTGGTTTGATCAGGCTAATATTTATCACCCTGGATTCAATACATTTTTGGTGTGTTTAACTGAACACGTGTTGACCAAAAATGTTTTTTACTTTTTTGGTAAATATTTTTGGCAAGTTAAGGGTACGGTCATGGGGGCATATTTTGCCCCCATTTATTCAGATCTGTTCATGGGCTATATTGAACACCAGCTCATTTATGATGATTCACACAATTTATTTATTGTAGAAATTGACATTTGGTGACCCTACTTGGACGATTGTTGGATGGTGTGGAGGGGGAATATGTTTTTTTACAGGAATTTGTGGAATACCTCAACCAGAATAAATGGTGCATACAATTTACCTTGAATGCCAATAAAGATACCATCAATTTTTTAGATGTGACTGTTATTAGGGATTTAGATCATACCCTAAAAACTGAGGTTTTTCGCAAATATCCTCAGTACAATACATTATTACATGCTGGTAGTCATCACCCCCCCACATCATCCGAAATATACCCAAGTTGCAATTTTTGGGAATGCTTCATATTTGTTCTACACAGGACACTTATGCCCGGTATGAACAAGATCTGCATAACCGTTTCATCCAGAAGGGATATAAAGATAGTAATATCTGTCAGGCTAGGGATCATGTAAGACAACAATCTAGAGCAAATTTATTACAATACAAAAAGTCTGATGTCGACAGAGATGAACAACAGCCTATTCGATTGGTAACTACCTTTGGCAGGAATCTTCAGACCTTTAAGCGGGTTATTAACCAACATTGGGATATCCTAAAAGCTAATGTCAAGCTCAGTGATATTCTTTCTTCCACATGTTCATTTTCTTTTCATAAGGGGCCCACTTTAGGGTCCCATTTTAGCCATTACAAATGCAAGGTTCCGCCATCACTTCAACAATCTACTTTATTTGGGAACAAGGTTAAGGGATGTGCACCTTGTGGACATTGTTCCGCATGTCCCCACATATTTAAAACTAGTACTTTCACCAGCTCTAATACTCCCAAGGTTTATGACATTTTGTGTTTTGGAAATTGCAGTTCAGAATGGATTGTTTATTTTGCTACTTGTTCCTGTTTGGCGTTTTATGTTGGACAAACATCTAGAACACTGAGGCTTCAGATATCTAAACACCTCAGTGAGATCAGGAACAGTACAGCCACCAATGCTTTGTTTAAGCACACATTGGCTCATAAAACAGCCAGATTCACATTTACTGTCATTGATAGAGTTCAGGGTTGTAATTTTTGTAAAGTTGGTTGGCACACTATATTAAACAATAAGGAATCAGGTTGGATTATCAGGCTAGGGAGTTTGTTTAAACCTAGTCTGAATGAGCTGTCATAATGTTCAATCCAACCAATAACTTTTGTGAATGCTAATGATGTTATCCATTTAAGGATCTAACATTTGTAGTTGTGTCAATGCACTGAGGAAGGCTGTTGCCAAAACCGGTATGCCATTTGTTTTTTGAAGCTACCTGAGTACATTATTTCAAGTTTTCTACCCACTGTGCTGGACCTTTTTGGTTTTCCTTTTGAAGATGGCCAAAGAAGCACTCTGCTTGACATGTATGGGCAGTCTATTCCAGAGTCTGGGGAGCCTCTGGGTCAGGAACACATCCCTCCTGCATGTATTGTTCATTGTGACAACAGGATTTGGATCCCTGGAGCATGGGGCTGTGAGGGTTTGGAATTCTCTAAGTGTAGCATGTCCAACAGCTGTGGGTTTGACATGGCATGGTATGTTAAGCAGAGATCGCCTCTGAGAACACAGTATGTGACAGAGTATAGCTGGATGATTTTCAGATGATCAGCATAGGGCATCTGGTTTAGGCCTGTTGTCATTTCGTAAGGTATGTCTGCAGCCTGTTTACTTGTTGCAGATGTCTTGTGAGGTACATACGTAATGGGCTGTTGTAGTCTGTACAGGGTTTACTGAGAGATGACTACAGTGGGACAATGGCCTCCTTTTCCTGGATGCAAATCCCTTAGTGGGAGGTGTGCCACATAGGTGGGTTTCCTGACTGTTGTGGTGATGTGGTTATCAAAGGTTAGACAACTGTCCACATGTGTCCCTAAGTCTGTTATCATACTTTAGGTGTTTAGTGTACTGCCACTTATGTGGTACTTCACAGGTACATGTCCCTTCCCAATGGGGATAACTATATATTTCTTGGCATTGATCTTAAGGCCATGGCTCAGGCACCAAGCATGTCTTTCTGTAAGGCCCTTCTGTAGAATATTCACATCATGTGGGGATTCAGTATTGGCTCCCAGTGTGCAGTCATCTGCGACCTTTGTTTGCCAGTGTCCCTTACTGTTGGACTGAACTTCAGAGCAGTAGATGCCAAACAAGGGCGGTGCTAGGACTGAACCCTAAGGTACTCCAACTGTCACTTGTCTGGGGCTCGGGTTGGTGTCACCTACATTTAAAGTGTGGGTTCTGTCAGTACAGCAGTTGGCAGCCCATAGGGTGACATAGAGATTAATGGCCAGCTTGATACATTTATCTATGATTCCAGACTGGGGGATGGTGTTGAAGAGCTTGTTGAGGTCCAGATAGGCTGTGTGAACCACCTTACCCTGTCCACAGCTCTGTAGACAGATTCACAGTTGTCATTCAGGTTGAGGTGACATGATTGGCCCTTTACAAATCCAACCTGGTTAGGGTCCAGTGTTTGCAGATTGCTAATGCCTTTGTTTTAATTTCCATGATAATACATTCCATGGCCTTGCGGATCAGGCATGTCATACGGCTAGGGCTGTAATTCCCAGGATCCAAGGTGGATCCCCCCTTGTGGACTGGGATAACTGTAGCTGTGTGCCACACAATGAGCACAAAGCCTGAGCTCATGTAGTACACAGCCCGTGATGTTGACTGGTCCTATTGCTGCTGTTGTCATAGCTCTGTAGAGTGTGTTTTTTACCTATGTGGCTGTTATTACCAGAATATGGCAACCTATCCATGTTGAGATGGGCCCTTTGTGGGTTGGGAGGGGGATGCAGTTGGCACTGAAACAATCTGCCAGGATATTGGCAATATCCCTGGGAGCAGTATATTTTATGCCATCCTGTTGTAGCTCATTGCATTTTTGAGCATTGCCCTTTAGATTCCTCACATAGCTATGGAACTACTTTTAGTTGTCTTTGACATCTTTGGCTTTATTATGTTCGTAACTAGCTTTGGTGGATGTTATGAGGGATCTCTGCCTCTTACTGTAGCTGGTAAGGGAGTATTTTGCATCCTGGAAATTCACCCATTTCTGCAACAGTTTCCTCCTTTTGTTGTACAGTATGTTTATGGCAGGGGGGCACCACATTTGCTTCCTTTTCTTGGTGGGGAGCATCTTGGTTCAATATTGGATGGCACAATTCATGCATGAGTGGATGTGCTCATACAGTTCCTTTATGTATGATTCAGCAGTCGTCCTTTCATTTCCTATCTACATGGGTGTCATGACATTAGTCACATCTGACATGTGTAGCATGACATTGGCTTTGGAGATGTTTGTTATGGAGGTTACCTTACTGGAGTGTGGGAGAGGGATGTTGATGTTAAGGGTGATGAGATCATGAGCAGACCTGACCACCGATGGGGTGCCCATAGGTGTGGAGCATTGATTTTCCATGTTGGCAATGACCAGGTCTAGCATATTTGAGCCCCTGGTGGGACTATGGGTTACTTGATCCAGGGCATTGGGAATTATAACTTCCAAAAACCGTTGGGCACATGTTTTGGTATACAAGTAGTTTTCCCAGTTAATGGCAGGGTAGTGCAAGTCACCCAGTATTAGGGTGTTTGCTTGTATCATAATATTTCACAGCATGTTTCAAAGGCTGTAGTGGGTATCATGGGGCATGGTGGGGATCTGTAGCAAGCTAAACAATTTGGAATGCAGTCTAACCTACAGTTAGTTGCACCGGGGGTATTTCAGACACATTCTGTTGGGCAAGTAGCCTGGTGGTGTGAATATCCTTGGTGACTATGGACACTCTTCCACTTTTATTGTTTTGGCCCTGGTTTGGTGGCCAACAGGTGTGGTGAGAGCTGTACCTGATATTGCAGGGGTGCTCTCTGGAGTCTTGAATCAGGTCTCTGTTACTGCTCAGTTATCAATGTTCTCCATTTGTAGGTGTGCATAGTGACTGTGAATGGCCAAAAAAAATTTTCCCTACACACACACAGAGTCTGGAACAGAACTCTTACCTAACTAGCATCTAACACAACAGCATTACACAGTTATAGGACATGCCACAGAAATTTCCCAAAGGTGTATTTCAAAGTGAATGACATCAGCAGGCTTGCCAATGAAGGGCAACAGAGGTTGTAGTGACTGTGAATGGCCTCAAAAGCATTGCTCCCTACACAGACAAATAAGCACACACACTCACCATGTCTGGGAATGAAACTCAAAACTAACTAGCTTATCACACTACAGTATTGCTCAGTTATAGGACACACCACGTAGATTACTGGGCTACTCCTTCCCCAAAGGTGTATTTTAAAGTGAATGACATCAGCAGCCCTGCAAAAGTAGGCATTTGAAATTCTAGTGAGTGTCTGGCCTAAAAAGCATTGATCCCTACACAGACAAACACACACACAGTTGCCACATCTGGAATTAGGACTCCTGCCTAACTAGTACATCACACTACAACATTACACAGTTATAGGATGTGCCACAGAGACTACTATGCTACTACTTCCCTAAAGGTGTATTTCAAGGTGAAGATATCAGCAGGCTTGCCATAGTAGGGCAATGGGGAGTGCTGTGTGTGTGCATGGGCCATAACCCATTCATCTAGAGGCAGACACACAACACTCAGCCACACACAGGTTTATATTCCACAGGTACGTGTATACAACTGCTAGATGACTACTGACTTGTACAGTCATGTTACACAGTTAACACAAGCACCACAGACACTATAGTGCTGAGGGATACCAGAGGCAATTGGCTACTGTGATTGACATTTGCATATCATGTGGTTTTAGCCAATTGGATGTGTGCAGGGTGGGACAGGCCTCATGATGGGAGGCTCTTTGTCACTGTCCCTCTCTTCCACACATCTATGTATGTGTATTTTTGGCCTATTATAGTGTGTTGCCCTTGGATATATGTGTGTATTCCTATCCAATGTGTGTGCAAAGCATGACTGGTGTGTACTGAGGACTGTATGCAGTAACATCTGCGACTATCAGATATGTATGGTCCACTGTTGTTGCCAGACTTTGGCTTCATAAGTGTGTGAGCATGCCCAGTATGACCTTTCAGCATTTTGTTGTCTGACATGGCCTTCATTTCTCGAAGTGTGGGAGCATGCCCTTCTGTATTGAATGTGTGAATCCATTCCAGGTAGATTGTACTCCAGTGCAGACTTTTGTGTTCTACACCTACAGCTAGCAAACTGTTTCTGCAGGATATCTGTAGATTGGTTGACAATATGGGGTCAAAATGGGCAAAGGACAGTCGGTTACGGTAGGTAATTGTGTCTGTGCTGCTTCTGCTACATGGTTCTGGTGTTAGCAGAGATATTCAGACATATGTACTGTTTTACACTGTGATGTTTTATGTCATCAAGTACTGTCAGGTATACATATTTGCTTGCAGTGATGTCTTGGGGAGCACAGAGTGAATGCAGCTGTGTCCAGTTTTGTGGTCAACAGCCTACCTATTCTTGCACAGTCATGCCATTTTGGAGGGGAAGCTGCAGACATTTGCTGCAGGGTCTGTGTAAATGGTTCAGCACCTTGGTACAGTGGTGGCAGAGGATCCCATACTTGTGCATCCATCCATGTGACAGTATGGCCATATCCTGCTGTGGCCATACCTCACAGCTGCACAGATTCACACAGGTTACCCAGCAGAAGGGGTCATAATTCCGGACACTAACCCTTCAAATTGTGATTTATGAGCAGGTTTGTAGCCACCCATTCTTGTATTTGCAGCCAGGGATAGTATGTGCACATGGCTGAGTTTCAGACTTCACACACTCCATGCCACCCATGCTCCCTCCCACCCCCCATTATTCTATCCTCTTCTATACATTATGCAGACATTATCTGATATGTTCCCTATGGTTATCACCTCATCCCAGCAGTAATTTGGTGTTGGTCCACAGTTCATGCAGTAGGACATGGTGGACATGTTGCTGTGATTAGTCCACATGGCCTTGCATTTGGGTTCTGTGGACTGTGTTATGTTGTTATACGGGAGTCCATGACATAACTTACATTGGCAGTATGGGTGAGACACATGCCTTTGGCAGAGGACTGTAGGCCATTTGGTAGTGATGCAGGTCAGCTGTAGCAGGCCGTTGCATTCTTTAACTCTTACAGTCCCAGACTGCATTACACTATATTCCCCTGGGGTGATAGGATAGATGTGCAAGGTGTCCAAGCCAATACTTTCTGTCATTATTGATCCAGTGGTATGAATGCTGGCAGGATGCTGCTTTTTTTGTGTTTTTCTATGCCTGTCCTGCTGGCTGAGACTGTTGTTGGGTATGTGGGCCTTTCTGACTGGCATATGTGTGTCCTATGGACACACATGTGGCCCATCACCTTTCCTGCAGTGTGTTTTGTCACCTTGTCTAGTACTGGCTACTATGGTGATACCAGTATTTGTTAAAGGTCTCATGCTGCCACAATAGGTGTCTACTATCTGCTGGCATCCCATTCAACCACCCAGTTCCCTTGCATGCTCACATCTATACCATAGATACAAGTAACAATACATACTACTCCATTCTGCAATGGGTAGGAAGAGCGACTTACCTTGTGGCTGTGCCAGTATTAAGGATGGTGCTGGAGAGCTGACTATGTTGGATGCACATATTACACTCCCTATACATGGTTAAGCACAGGTAGTGTCATGTTTGGCACCCCTTTTACTGTATGTATGAGTTAGAGAGAGGTGTCATTCCCTGGGTCCCTATGATGTCAGTGTACGTGCTATGCATTGCCTCTTTGCCAAGGCCTGGGCATACTGGGCATGCCTCCTTCTGCTTACTGAGGCAGGCTCAGGTTGTTTCTTCTCTGAGTCACTCTGTGCCTATGCAGGCCTTGACAATGGTGGGGGGGCTGTCTGGCCTTGCCCCATGCTGTTCCTACTGCAGCTGTTTCCGCAGGATCATATTGTGTAGCATGGCACATATGATGACAATTTGGGTACATGTAGCTGGTGAATACTGCAGGGCTCCACCAGATGTGTCCAGGCACTGGAATCATAACTTGAGCATTCAAAACACATGCTGTATTATGATTCTGGTCTGTGCATGTGCCTCATTATAGAGTTCTTGTTCAGTTGTGTGTGCATTTCTGATGGGTGTCATCAGCCATGGCTGCAGTCTGTAACCAGCATCCCCCACTACGTGACCGTAAAGGATGTTCCCATTCGCAAATCTCTGGTACAGCTGCATCAGATGCCAGATGTGGGAGTCGTGATAGCTTCCAGGGCAGCCAGCACACACATTCATTATAATGCCCTGGGCATCACACAGAAGCTGGCAGTTGATGGAGGGGAAGCCCTTGCGGTTGATGTAAACCCTACCCCGCTCACTGCATGGTGCTTTGGAAGGTACCTGTGGCTAGTATTCTTAGGCCTACACATACCTTGGTATCCATTGGGATGGGTTCCCCTCGGTTAGTTCTGTGTGTGAGGTGTGGCCAGCACAGCTCAACAATTTGCTGTAGGAGGTCCCTGTCCACCTTATAGTGCTCTACTATCTCCAGCTCATGTAGTCCCTGGTAGGCTACCCTGGATCTGTACACTCTTCTCCTTCTCCTCACTGTGGGTTGGTCGACAGCATTCTCATCCTCACCACCCTCAGCCTCTTCCACATGTTGATTTATGATAGCTGCTGCAGCCCCTATCATTTTGTTGCTTTTATTTGGAAAAATTTCCCCGCTTGTGTACACCGGTGGTGTAGACTATATGGGAAAAGCCAGAGGGAAAGGTGTTTGCATAGTTTATAGTGATGTGCTGGGCTGGGCTGGTCTGCTGCCTGTGTAATTGGCTGATTCTGATACATTTCACCTGCCAGCTATGCTAGTTCCCCTTGATTACCTTCCTACTGCTGTTTTCCCCTCCCATTGCCTTCCTGTTTAAGCCCAAGGGTGTGCTGTGCAAACACAGTGCTCAGATGTGCATGGAGCTGCTATCTCCTGGTTTACATTTTTTTCCTTTAAAACCCGGTGCATGGCATGCACACCCACTTAGGCAATGTAAAGAGTGCTAGGCATCCTCAGACACCCCCCCCCCTTGCTTAGCTCTGCTAAGCTCAGGGCAAACCCGAGCCACAGGGCTCCAATAGGCTTACAGTATGCCTGACGCACCCCTCTATGATGTCAGCTAGCCCTTAGGCTTGCACCATTCTCTTCCGGCACTGACGCAGTTGAGTGCAGGCTAGCCATGAGGAAGAATCTGGGGTTCAGTATCATTCCCCTCATTGTTTTATACAGGTTTTTATAGGTTTTAAAGTTTTAAAGTGCCTACTATATTGGTTTCAATTTTACCTTTTATTTATTCATTAATATTTATGCGTATTCATGAGTCATTTTATTGAATCATTCTCTTGAATGTTTTATTGTCCAGTCTGTTCACTAACAAGATATTTAACCTGTCAATTTACCTTAGAACCACATCTGATGAAGTGTTTGAAAGGAAAATGCTGTATTTTGAGTGTCTGCATTTATGTGTTCACTTTGTGTTTTATGCACATATTAAATTGGTTTTAAAAGGCTTCTGGCTAGCTTCTGGTCTATTGGTACCTTGGATTTGGTTATTGGTCTCATTTTGGTACCTTGTGGCTGTCTTTTGATGTAACAATCAATGTCAAAAAGGAAATATAATACAAAGTAAATATTAAGCAACGCTAAGCATTGCACAGGCCAGCTTAGTAGGTGTAAGCAATATGTAGGCCAGCTAACACAATTTGCCCAGTGGTATACCCCTTTAAACAATGCCAACCTTAGGTAAGCAGGTTTGCCCGTAGCTTAGCCTTTTCAAAACCATCCAATCATGAAAAAATGCAGGAAATTGGCATTACGTAAGCCCAACAGGCAGGAATACATCTCATAACTGGTTGTAGCTTCCCCTTGCAGGCACCATGTCAGGACTGGGAGAGGGAGCGTGCTTTTGGGCGCAGTGCTGGGGCATCCAGGAGTCCAGATTCATGGCAGGACTCCTTGTCAAAGACCATGAGTAGAGACTGCTGCAGGGCCAGTACCAGGGTTCCCAATATAAAGCAGAAGCCCGAGACCATCTTACCTGTGACTTCACCACTGCCACTGGCATACCCCAAACTGGTGAGCAGGTCAGGCATCACTATGTCAACCTGAAGTGTCAGAAGGGGTCTCTTGGATCAGTGGATCCAAGAGGCTAGGATGGCAGTGGAGGTCCCAGCTGTGTGTATCACTCCACTACCTGTTTAATAATTGCCAGATCATGTATATTATGGATCAGTATGGCAAAATGTTTCTCTTATGTCCTTCACAGTGGCAAGTGAGCGGGCCGTGTACCAGAAGTTCCATGGATGTTGCTTGGAGAGGTTGCGACACAAGGCAGGTTAGTAATACTCTTGAATGTACTGTCATAGGAAATAAATCTAAAAGTATTAGTATGTTAATTGCCAGTATAACACCTGTATTGTTTAAGGCAATTACTGCATACACCAGAGAATATGGCAGAAAGAGTCTCATATAGGTTGTATGTAAATAAAAGCATAATAGCCTGACAATAAAGGTCTAACTGCTGGACAGCATGTGTTTATGCTGGTATCATATGGTAATATAGATTTGCAATCACTTCATAGTACTGCTGTATTAAGCACTGTTACCCACACTGTGCAACATAAATACAATGTGTAGGAATGTCTGTATATGAATGGTGTTATCCCCAGAGGTCATTTAGTACAACTGAGAGAGACATAGACAGAAAAAAGTAAAAAGACAAGATAACAAAATCCAAATAGCACGATCAGCTGAGATGTGAACTGTTGTATTTTTAGCACACACAGCCATGGTTCGAATCCTGGGAGTGGTAGTAGTTTGCATACATAATCATATCCCACAACTGTACAGATATGTCCAGAATGTCCAGTAAATTGGCCAATATCTGCTGCATGTCACTCTGTCCCCTGGGAAATCAGTGGGATGATCCCAGCTGTATAGGCAGCAAACAAGAAATGCAACTGATTGTCACAAATCTATAAGAACAAACCTGTCACTCTAGCAACTCCTCAAACTGTTATGAGAGTAATAAGCCAAGTATGTCCCATCTACACCCCCATATTGTCAAGATATGACCAGAGTGTATAGCGTGAGATGTATGTGCATAATAGTAATGTGAAATCTGATACTTAGTGTGGCAACATTCAGGTAGTGCTAACAAACATTGCTCCCACAGGTATGTCAGATACGAACACTGTGCTGATAAATAAAAGCTTGATACCCTCTACTGGTACTGTTTACTCTGGTATTGTATGGCATTGGGAGTGTTGCAATTGCTCTGAATAATAAGGTACTACTGACCACTGTCACCCACACTGTGCTACATAATATAACTGTCTAGGAAATCCTGTATAAGAGTGTTGTAAGTCACTAAAGGTTGAAGAGGGCAATAGTCTACATATGTCCAGGTTTACCTACATGTGGTCAAGACATGGCCAGTGTCTGTGCAAACAGAGATGGACAGGTATGTGCATAACATCAACCTGGAATCTGGGAGTATGTATAGAAACAGTTAGTGTTAACAAACAATTCCTCCACAGGTATACCAGGTAAGAGGTATATACTGCAGGTAAAACCAGTCCATGTATATAGTTGCTGACAGCCATATCACTGTCCAAACTAAGGCAATAGGGTAGTGTAGTAATACTTGTAAGGTACAG
Source organism: Protopterus annectens (assembly GCF_019279795.1). Taxonomy (NCBI): domain Eukaryota; kingdom Metazoa; phylum Chordata; order Ceratodontiformes; family Protopteridae; genus Protopterus; species Protopterus annectens. The sequence goes on along the minus strand of NC_056729.1, from coordinate 649,226,534 downwards.
ATAATAGCACTGACTAGGAAAGTAATGCAAACTACAGGAATATACTAGTTGTTAACTGACATCTTCCTTCCCCCCCACCATATATCCAACAATACATTAAATACCCACCTCAACTGGAAGGTGATGACTCCACTGTAATGTTAGGACATATGTCCTATTGTTTGATAATTATTTAAATCTATTTCTATGCATGTGCTCTGTTGAAATACTCCAACATTGGAGGCATGGTGCCAGCAATGTACCTGCATGCTGTTGTTATTACCACTGTGGTGCCATATATGCATGTGCTCCATTTGCTATGCAACTGTTCCATATCTGGTGTCTGGATTAATGGGAATATCAATGCATGCTGTTATACCTAATCCTGGAATGTGTTGACTATTACTAACACACATATGTTGATAAACTATAAACACCATATCATATTTGGGAAGGCTGGTCCCAGCAGACCCACCTGTCCCACCTCAGCTGGCCATGGCACTGGGCACCAGCACATCTGGGGCCCAACCCAGGACCTCCTCATCCATTGGTCCTGCACCACCTTCAGGTGTAATCACCTCAGGGGATGGGACTCACTCCCCTGGGAGTGGCCACAGAGAGGAACATGGCACCTGTCGCCAGGTCCGGGTCGTGGTGCGTAGCGAGCTCCGGAGGGAGGGAGGTTGGAGATCTGCTACACCAGCTTGAGGGCTGCATGTCATGACTAGAGTGTCAGCCTGGCTCTCCGACTCAGCCCCCGGCACAGCCACCTTTGGGGCTGTGAAGGTGCAGTGGTGACTGCCCATGGGTAGGGACCTCAGTCCCACTGTTTCCACTAGGGGGCTCATGGGCTTCTGATTTCTCAACACCCCTCCCCATCAAGGTGTTTATCTCTCACATGTGTCATATACTGCCCCTGTATGCATCTTGTTTGTCTTGTCTGTTAACCTACCCAACCTACCTCCCCAAATATACCTACTATCCCTCCCCAACAACTCACTCTCACCTAAAAAAAAGAGCTATCTGTTCCCCCAAAAACAATATTGCCCCATATATAGCTGTCCATTTGGCACACGTGTCCACTGAACACATGTAATCTGGTCTAATTGGCATCACAACATATTATTGTTGTCCTCACCCCTCACTCAGGGGTTTGAGTTTCCAAATATGCCTCCAAATTCAGTGTATATGCAGAGTTGTTGCTGTAGAAGAAATGGGCAGCTATGGACCTTCCCTACACCCTTCTGCACATCCCTAGCTATTTTCCCTACTGTCTTTCCCGCTTTGTGGCCCTTTTTTACCACTTTCCTATCAACCCTTTTTTCTTTTCTTTTAAAGAAATTAGTGCAGGGGTAAGCAGGAGTAAGCACTTTTAAGCAGCAGTAAATGGGTCTAAGCCTGTTTGCGCAGGGG
>NC_056729.1:649200142-649222642 GCF_019279795.1 Protopterus annectens | reverse complement strand
TGTAACATTGGTGCTATACAATGTATACAACAACACTACTCACACTCTGTCTGTAGTTCCGGAACCTCCTACAAATATGTAGCTGGCCTGAGTGGGCAGGTTCTCCTGTAAAAGGTATTGTTACCTGCTGTCTGTAATACTGCTGCCCACACACAGGAAGGATGTCCACCATACAGGAAAGGTAAAGATGCCATGCCCACATGATGTAGGGATTTATAGTAGTTGGTTGCCATGACAGTGGTAATTGGAAGAACTACACAGCATGCTGCATGCAGGTAGCAAGTGGAGGACACTGATTGGTGCAGAGGCCATCACCTGATCATGTACATCACCTACAAAAGCCATGCTGCAATCTATTCAAAGCAGCTCAATCCATTTACTGGAGAGAGAAAGACTGAGATAGATAGATAGATAGAGAGAGAGAGAGAGAGAGAGAGAGAGAGAGAGTGCATAAAAGGCAAACACAAACACACACAAAAATAATTCAAGCAAAATATTCAGAAGAGACATCATTCCCACAACAAGTATGTGAAGTATATATGCATGTAAATGACTGTAGTACTTAGTCCATAATAATGGGATAGATGATGTGAAATGATTTATATGTGCCATCAGGTGCTGTTGCAATGATGTTCAGCTGAACAACTGCTATAACTGTAATAGGGTTACCTGCAATCTAGCCCTACATATAAACCCCTAATGTCAGGCTGTGTCCATATGTAGCACCTGTCTGTGTTGTAGCAAGGCAGAACAGTGCAGCTGTGCAGAAAGGTGCTGTGAGATTGTGGACCTGATATCTGAATGTACCCCATATATAGGTATGCATATGTGTATATATATATATATATATATATATATATATATATATATATATATATATATATATATATATATATAATATATATATATATATATATATATGTATATATATATATATATATATATATATATATATATATATATATATATATATATATATATATATATATATATATATATATATATATATATATATATATATATATATATATATACATGTATGTCCACAAATATACAGATACCCATGTGTAGACATATATATAAACACATGTATACATTATATATATCTACACATATATAGATATATACCCATATGCACATGTCTACATATATACAAACACACACAAACATATATGTATGTAAATACATGTCCCTATATTAGCACCACAGTGCTGCATGCTATGTGCGAGGGAACAGCACACATAGCAATACACACAGATATCTACAGCTGTCAATGTGTGCAACATGGATGGGTATGTCACATGTAAACCCCTTGTTGGGTCCACATTGCCCTTGTCTGTGAAGTGTGGAATGGGAATATGGGGAAGTACGGCAGGTATGGTTGTGGAGGTGGTCAGTGTTGGTAGATATAGAGGACAGCCTACAGGGGTGGTATGTGACACATGTGTTGGGTAAACACCCTGGATGGTGTGTGTGTTCTGTGATGTGGAAGCCCCATGGGCCACAATATGGAGACAATGGGAACAAGCCTCCCACCCACTGCTACTCACAACAGCAGTCCAAGTCCCAAAGGAGCCTGGCCTGGTGGCCGAGCTGGAGGAGCATGTGGGCCCTGTGAATGTGTACTGGGTGTCTCAAGGTGATGTAGCGCATCCCATATGTGTCTGTGGAGCCCATTATGGAACAGACCCTGGACCTGACCTCAGGGGACAAGATCATGTCTGTGTGTGCCCCCTGGGGGGGCAACTTCCCTGAGTTGGTTCCACCTGAAGGTATTGCCAGTCCTGCACATTAGGAGGCCTCAGGGTGGGTCACACATGTGATGTGGCCTGGTAACATGGGCAGATGAGTTTGGAGAGGTGGTTCTGCAGGCCAATAGTACATATAAATGCTATTGTGTCACTGTTATAGAACATATGTGGGTAGTTATAGTCTACACAATCCCAGAACATGTCCAACAACATGCATAGATATCCACAATAACGCAGAATGTCAGATGTGCAGCAACCACATAGCAAGCATACCACAGGCATATATGGAACCATAGTGGCCCTGACAATGGCATGTAGGTGAATAGTCTGTAACAGGTCAGCAATAATAGTGTCTACACAGGGAACATGGCTACATACACATTGCACAAAGTGTGGTTCAATACAATATCTGCCCCACTGGTAGGTAAGCTGTAGCCATACCTATTGTGTTGTGTGTACAGTTTGTTGTCACTGATATGATGGGGGGGTGAGAGCGATGTGTATTATGAACTGTTGTAACCTTGCTGCATGACTTGCTCACACATGTGTCCATCTTTATGTCTTTCAGGCAAGATGTCACATGGAAGCCTTCTGGCCTACTCAGCTGCTAAGAACGACATTGTGGTAAACCACCTAATACATCACTACCCTGTCTTGTTTGGCCAGGCTGCCAATGAGCAGCAGGAGCGGATGGATGTATATGTGCACAGGGTCAATGATATCAGACTGCACAACTGCAGTTATGAGCAGGTCCAGCATCATTGTTCTGACCTGCTTCACAATGCCCGTTGGCATGCTGCTGCAGTCTGAGGGCATCACCATGCAACCAGGGGGGGCCATGCCATCCATCCCCCCCCCCTGACATGTGTGGAGGAGCTCCTAGTCAGCCTCATGGCACCTGCCCATCCACATAGCCACCAGCTGCCAGGCAACTTTGTGGAGGTGGGTGCTACCTACACACCGGCTGAGGATCATACAGGTAAGGCCACAGGGCACATCAGTAGACCACTGTTGCATATACATCCGCATCTGTACAGGTAGATCATGCATATCTGACATATCATAGATATAGTTTGTTGCTGCATAGTAGTGATAAACAGATGTGCATATGTGTTAATATTGTGGACATGTACTGTTGATGTATTGTAATGCTGCACCCACACTTTAGCAATGCCACAGATGTGGCCACTGACTTTGCATCACTCACCCTCTTATGTAGCTTCCACCAGTATACCACCAAGGCAGCAGCCTGTAGCTGGTGAGTATGGTTTATCTAGATGCTTGCCAATACACCGGGCATGTAATGACTATGGTATATTCCATGCAAACTTCTAACACACCTACCCAGAATGCATGCTGTATATGTGCACGCATTGTTGCTGGTAAATGCACGGCATCACAGTGTTGACCATGATGGGGTATTGGAAAGCTATGTCAGACACCTGCAAGATAACTAACATCCTGTCATTGTGGAATGTGTTCACAGGGAGTAACATAATGGTGGGAGACATGGCCTACAGTAGGGAGATGTTCAGAACACCCATATACAGTGCAACACCAGTGTATATACCTGTAGGACAATGGCAACTGTTGCAAAGTTATACTATGGCATAACATATTACTGTGGTCCACATTATCAGCTTTGACTAGGCTGTAACATGTGGTGTTAAGTGTATGGGACACTGCAAACTGACACATATGTGTAGGACTTTCTTGTCATGCATCTGCAAAAATACTGAAGGTGGGGGGTGTCAGCATGACACACCTGTGCACTGCAGCAGGGCTCCTAAGGATGCTAAGAATGGCTGTATCTGCACATAGTCAGGTTCAGAAACTGTGGCAGAAGTAACCCTACCCCTACAGCAATAGTGATGGCAGTATGTGAACACCAATGAACACCAAGGGATGTGCACATGAGTAGACCTTGCAATCATGCAGATTAGGAGCACATGTGTAGGGCAGACTGAACATACACTGGAAAATGCAGATGGGCCACTCTAGTATACCCTTGCCAGGAGTAGTGCTTGCTGTAGTACACATAATAATAGATGCAACAAACCGTCATGATAAGGGTGTGCACACATATGCCCACATGGAGTGTATGCATCATGGTCAGCATCCACACACCTAACACATTCTGTAGACACTGCATTTGAAAGTACAGGACATATGTCACATATCTAGCTCATGTACTGTTAATATATGTAGTGATGTGGTCCCATGGCAGATAAAGGAAGGGTGTGTCATATCAGTAAGGGTGTGCACACCCTGCATATCCATGATATGCTCTGGTGGTTGTCAATGTAATAGTATTGGATTGGTCATACATGGTCCGCTGAAGTTGAGAGCTATAAATCAGACATCAGGAATTCACAAATGACATCTATCCACATATCATCACAGGTATGTGTTGCTGAAAAACATAGGGGCTGTGGGCATTAAAGCTGCCATAACTGACACAGTACTACACATTCAGCAATGGGTTGTACACATGTGAGGTGTGGTGCACAGTACAGGGCAGGGTGCAGAACAGGTGCACAGCAATACTGTGTACATGGGTGCAGTGGTATCCAGGGGAAGGATCATCACCTAGTGACACAGCACATGCATCACACACATGTATACTGTTGCTAGTATGGATTGACTATAGCTGCACTGTATGCTGTTGTGTACCATATGTTATGCATGTTGACCGATGGGTAATAGAATGACTCTGTGTACTATCATTGTGCAACCTCACCTGTATGGGTGTGTGTGCATCCTGGTGGGTAGTTAGTCTGTAGGGTCAGTCTGGTGAAGTGGAGGGAGATTGATGCATATAGGATGCGTGTGTGCATGTGTGTGTGTTTGTGTCGGTGACCATGTATGCGCATGTGTGATTGTTGTATTGTTCATACAGCAGTACCTCCCTTTGGGATCATGCAGTACATGGACATGGACTGCCAGATGACACACCAGGAATACTTGTCATGTATGTAATCACAGGACAGCTGTTAGTATAATAAGGTCTGTAGCATGGAACAGGCATTGAGAGGGAAGGTAGACACCAGGTATACCCTTAATATCGCATTCAGCAGAGAGGTGACTGACAACCCACATATGCAGCACTATAGATGCATTGGGGAATTACTAGTAAACACCAGGGAGTGTATCCATATATTACAGTTGTCACATGATAAGCTGATTGAGCAGCATGTCTGCCATGTACTGAGCAATACATACACATGACACTCCAGTGCGTGATATTATGGAGTGAACATAGTAGCCCCCACATATAGGGGCCTTGCTCATGCTGTCCGGACATACACAGGGTGAGCATTGAATGACAGAAGTGAGGCCATGTAAAACCACTCCACTCAGGTCAGGCAGGTAATGGAGTAACAGGTCTTGTGCTGTGATCACTTGTCTAGGCATTTAGACGACTGATATGTTAATGAGTGGTATCAATGAGTGGATATTACCAAGTCTGATGCAGGATGGGGAACGCATGGGAATATACGTGGGAATGTCTGTAAAGTCACGAACAGCAAGGTATTAAGGTGGTGTGTGTGTGTGTGTGTGTGTGTGTGTGTGTGTGTGTGTGTGTGTGTGTGTGTGTGTGTGTGTACTGTTATGCAATGCTGTACAGGTCTTAATGTAAATTTATTGTATTCCCCCACAGGTGGCGAGGTGGGTCAGGGTCCCTCCTGCATGCAATCTGATGTTGGTTTCCATACAGATACCGAAGATGATGATAGAACTCTTGAGGCACAGGTGGGGTTGTCAGGGGCTGAAACAGCACCATCATTTTACATTCCCCTTTTAACCACCCCAACCCTGCACACAGTTTCAGTGCCTATACATACCCCATCACCAGTGGCCATAGCGGAGGGACAGCTGGCATTTGGTGGCAGTGCACAGGAAAGTGTGCTAACCATGCTTACTGTGTCTGGTCACAGCAGGCATAGCCGGATGTCTGGCAGGGCACCACATAGGCAGATGTCGCAGGGTGCTCATGGCAGGGCTGTTGATCATCATGCCCCTGGCAGACACAACACAGTTGGTACCAGCAGTTGCATGTTACAGGCTATCATGGCAGCGCAGGCACGTATGGAACGTTACACCGAACAGGGCCTGAGGCTGCAGAGGGCTTCTCTCATATCTGCAAGTGACAACTCTCCTGAACTGTCTGGTGCCACCCGTGTGTTAACTGAACTCATGGATAGATGGTCTGGTGAGATGATGGCCCTCATTGACTGTGGTCTGTCCACGCTTGAACGTGTGGTGGGAGTGCAGCAATGGCTGTGTGGACATAGGCCAGCAAAGCCAACAGCTGGGAGTCAATGTGGACATGCTAGGACACCAAGGGGCTCCTGTAGTGGCAGTACCAGCCCCGGCAGTGTGGGAGGGCACTGTCCACACCACACCACAGCAGGTCATGAGCATGTGGTCCTGGCCAGTCCTAGGAGGGACATGGTTCCAGCGAACATTTGTCATCATCAGGTGAGAATAGCACATTGAGGCCTGTACCTGGACATGCCCATGGCACCCCTGACAGGCACAGTCCACGTGTCCATGGCTGGAGGCAGTGAACTGCACACTCTGCCAGGTATGGTCTGCAGCTGTCCATAAACACCAGTGTAGGGAAGCCACATGGAAAAACTGTGTGCATGCATACCCACACACTATACAAACACACCTAGGGCAATCCCATATCTACATACACCACATCACCATGCCAAGTTCATCACATTACACCCGTCACCCACACACATGGTGTCAAATGTATGGCCCACCCTCAACCTCTGGCAAACCAACAACATACCCTGTGCATATGATGATACCTATGCCACATCACTTTCATCCATACCATCGATGCAGGGACACGCTAATATGGTTCTGATGCACACAGTGACTGTACTACAGTGTACCACAGCACTGCAGTGTAACATGTTGTAAGGAGTAAAGTGTAATGCATATATGTCAGGTAGTGTAGCCGTCTAGCAATGATGCATTACAGCTGCTAGTAACACAGGTTGATTGTGGTCTCTATAATATTACCCACTTGTGTTGTAGGTGTACATGTGTCAGCATGAGGATGGTCTGCAGTCATATTCCACAATGGGGTATGGCACTGTGGTGACACCATGGCTGTGACATATCTGGGGTACAGTTGAACACATCACAGGTTTGTATAACAGTTATTGCCTGTGCCACATGGACAGGTGACTTTCTGGGACATGTATACTCTGCAACCTGATATAGACCCATCCTCATACATGCACACTCTTACTTGACAACTCTGGGAATAGACCTGTACCTAGGTATGTAGTGATACTGAAATGTGTGGCTTTCATTGCACACACCACACAGCATTTAGGGTGAGGTGTGTTCTAGGTTACATGTTACATGCAGAACATCCACAGATATGTACAGTATGCTAATGGAGGATGGAATGGGTGTATATGGACAATACATAGTGTGAAATACCTTCATATACACATTAACAGACACATAACAGGCAGACACACTTCCGAGAGACCTGGGACTATTGCTGCTAACTTGACCATGTGTCCAATGTGTTACAGGTAGACTGCACACAGCACATGCATAACTGGACTGGATTGTGGTATCAGTTACCTGTATGGTTGATGATGATAGTGGCAACCATAACGTGATACATGGGACATATACCGGGTGTACCTTGGTGTAATAACAGTGTACATAGCATCCACATCCCCCAGTGGATGTTGTACACCCTGAAACCCATAATGACACTCTGACATACCCACCATCACACATTGACCACAACTGTGATACAACCCATTGTATATCCCAACAGTGGTACTACAGGGATATGCATCTAATGCAAATGCCACATGTATAGTAGGGTGTTGCATTGTTATGCCTCAGCTATGGGCAGCAACAACACTATCTGTACTACTGTGTGGCAATGGGTATTGTAATAGAAGTATGTGGCCTTGGAATGCTGTACCCTACAGATATGCGGATATGCACACATACACACACTTGCCAGTACACAATGGGTGTCCCATGCCTATCAACCCATTTGTAACAACACTGCTGTGCTGGTACTGCAAGGCTCATGTAGCTGCACTAGCTGATATGGAGATGAGCTTAACAGGGTACATGTAATGTCCCATATAGAAGCAGCCACGACTGACTATGGCAATGGGTGTTGTGGTGGTTGTGAAGGTCCTCATGGAATTCTCAAGTACAGTTGTGCTAACACACAGACATTGCTATACTCAGTCATGCACACATACACATGTGTTAGTACTGGGGTGCATCACTGCAGGTTATCATAGCTGTGTACCTAGCTATTGTCAAAGGAGAGATGGGTTGTGTAGGGGTTGTGTGTACAGTAGTATCCTGCAACCTGCCATGTGGCAGCAGGCTATCTATTGACAGACACTACTGTGTTGCCCCTCAGGGTGAGAGTGGCATGCATCAGCCAATCCTCAAGGTGCCTCCTGCACAAGGCCACTAAGATGATCAAGTTGACATGCATTCAACATGCATTGCAACACAAGGTTAGTGTCTGTGATGGATACCTTTACCCAAGCATATTCTGTTGACTGTGGTAGTGTAGTGGAGATACCCATGGCATGTGGTGCGTACAGGGTGTTATCTTCTATATGTGCCATTTCTTACACACCTGGACAGACATGTCAGTGTCAATCAAGCTTAGGTTGCCTGTACATATCTCAGCTGGATACCTGCCATCTGCACATCTGTACAGTGACTGACAGTCATCAGCTTGGCAAGTAGCTACACAGTAGGATGAATGTGTTGACAGATAGACATTTGATAACAATATGTATGCCATAACTACATGTCAGAAGCCCTCACTAACATGTGCTGTACAGATGGTAGTCTACAGTTACATTCCACATGTCAGTTCATTACCCAGTAGGGGTTATATACTGTGACATAGCTCACACACCAGGGGTACAACAGGGAGGCCTCAGAGTCCAGCTATGCCTGCAGGTATGCCTGTTGTCAGTACTACATTTAGCACTCTACTCTTGCCTGGGTAAGCACTGTCAACAGTAGTACCGCCATGATACACTACATGCCAGTGTGACAGCACGTACCCTGGGCTACTACCCCTGTATGTAACACATTCACACAGATAACAGTGCTGTACATGCCTCATATACATCTGTGCCCCACACATGACACTCACATACCCTTGCTACTATAATGGCAGCACATAGGCGCATGTATTGTACATGGCATTACATACACTTATTACAAATGTCATTACCCTGCTATGTTAGCAGACTGGGTGGTGTGAACTGGTTATTAGGGCTAAGCCATGCTTAGCAGGTATCAACATTGCTACAATATAACACCTAAGCTGATTTGCACACTGGTAAGCGAAGCCTACACTGTGTAAGCACCCATACGTTTACCCGTAGCTTAGCACCGCTTTGCATCATGCAAACCCACTCAAACATGCTTAAAGCTGCTCAAAACTGCATTAACCACTTTGTATCTGACAGTTTTTGTTCTGCCCAGCAACAGAATGAACAGCCCTTGCAGGTCGTGAACCTAGGACTTGTAACATTATAGTCGCACCCCTTAGCCACTACACCATGACCACAGTGAAGACAGCTGCTTTTTTTCCAATATATCTGTCAATACACATATTGATTAGTATTGAACAATTTCCTTTACTTCCACAATTGTGTAGTACTTGTTATTAATATGACTGTTGCATCACATATGTTGTTTTATCATAATGTACACATAGCAGATACATACGGTGAGATACATCTGGGAGGGTATACACAACCACGAGGTTTACACATGACAGGAATATGGATATATACATATAATAGGTTGATATATGTCTACATGTACATATACATGCATATTCATACATATCTCTGTATACACATCTGTATAGTGTAACATATATATGGCCATGTGTACATCTCTTCGTATGTATATATATATATATATATATATATATATATATATATATATATATATATATACATATGAAGAGATGTACACATGGCCATATATATGTGTACATCTCTTCGTATGTATATATATATATATATATATATATATATATATATATATATATATATATATATATACATGTTGAGGAGCTCTCCAAACATATATGTGATGGTGAGTGACATCTGCAACAGTGATATGGTAGCGATACTGTAGGTGTAGTACACATGCCTGTCCGCATGAACAGGTGTCAGTGTCAACACAGCCACACTCTCTCAGGGACTCACTCACATTGACATACTTGGAAGGGTCAAAAATACACATTCTCACTAGTTAGTTTGCCACAATACAGTACTGTGCAGGTATCACATGCACCACAGGGGTTATCCGGAGGTTATATGGGCAAAGGGAATGTGGAGATGTCTGATATCAGACAGCATGCTTCAGTATGCCAATGGGGGTTGTAGTGTGTGTGAATGTGCTCAAAAGCATCATACAATACACACACAGATACAGGGTGCCAGTACTGACATACATGCATGCATTGCTTCACAGGTGCATAGTGGTTGACTGCACCAGAAGGCTATACAAGGCTAGGTGAAGGGTATACCTTGACATCAGGCCACGTGACAATAGTCTGCAGTGTTGTTCAGGGGTGTAGTGTCTGTATTGGCCCACACAGGTGGGTATTGTATTTACCATCCAGTCACCTGTGTAACTATTGTGTGTGTCCATTGCTGTTCAATGCTTGTCATGTATGTGTTCTTTAGTCCATGACATGGATGCTGACTGGGATGTGCACACATCCCACATGCATGTACAGTGACATGTGGAACTGTACCTGGGGTGTCTGACCCATGTTGTGTACACAGATTGTTATAGTCAGATGTGCCTATCCTTGCCTAATGTGTTGGGAACAGGTAATGGACAGCAGGTTGACCCTGCACCTACATTGATAGCATGATAAAGGTATTCCATGGTTTCAGTGGCATCTGTCCATACAGGGCATGTGTATAAGGCATGGAATGTCTTTTGTGGGTCAAATTTGATAGCACCACAGGTGTTGCAGGTGTCCAGTGGGGAGCATAGTGAAGGCACACTGTCTGCATGTACGTGCGTATTTTACTGATGGACTGGGTGGCATGCCTGTATGTGCATATTTTACTGATGGACAGGGTGCCATGCCCCCTGTCATCCACTGCAATCACACCATGGTTACTATCTGTGGGCAATATGCAGGGTACTATCAACATAGCAGCTGTTGCCTAGGCAAGTGTGTTTGTGTATGAGACATGGGTTGAGAGTGTTCTCTGTGTAATACAAAGGTTGCTAACTTTGTTCGCCAGGCCTCGATGTCACATTTACGGGTATGGATTGCCACCCCAGCCTCTTGGCTATTTCACATCTATTATCCTTGTAAGGTGGACATTGAGACATATAATAAGGCCACCATATAAGAAATTTGCAAAACCCACTCCACAATGAGTCCAGTTGTTACACACTCACAGTCACCTCCACACAGGATACAAATAACAAACAGAGACACACACACACTTGGCTTGTCTGGGATTAGAATTCCCACCTAACTAGTTTAGCACACTACAGCATTACACAGTTATAGTTCATGCCATGGAGATTACTGGGCTACACCTTTCCCAAAGGTGTATCTCACAGTGAATGACATCAGCAGCCTTGCCAAAGTAGGGCATTCGAATTGTAGTGAGTATGACTAGCCTAAAAAACATTTCTCTCTACACAGACACACACACACACACACACACACACACACACACACGCACACGCACACGCACACGCACACACACACACACACACACACACACACACACACACACACACACACACACACACACACACACACACACACACACACACACACACACACACACACAGAGTTGCCATGTCTGGGATTAGAACTCCTACCTAACTAGGTTATCACATTACAGCATTACGCAGTTGTAGGACGCACACAAAGATTACTGGGCTATTCTACTCCCAAAGTTGTATTTCAAAGTGGATGACATCAGCAGGCTTGTCATAGTAGGGCTATGGGGAGGACAGTGTGTGTGCATGGGCCATAACCCATTCATCTAGAGGTTGACACATCACATGCAAGCACATGCAGGGTTATATTCCACAGGTACGTATGCAGCTGCTAGATGACTACTGCCTTGTACAGTCATGTTGCACAGCTAGCACTTGCACCACATATTCTGTATTGCTGAATGACACCAGTGGCTAATTTCTACAGTGAGTGAACTTTACACATCATGTGGTTGTAGCCATTTGGGTGTGTGCTGGGTGGGACAGGCCTTATGATGGATGGCTCTTTGTCACAGTCACTCTCTTCCACACATCTACGTATGTCTACTTTAGCATATTATAGTGTGTTGTCCTTGGATATATGTCTAATCCTATCCAATGTGTGTGCAAAGCATGACTAGTGCATACTGAGGAGTGTATGCACTAACATCTGCAACTGTCAGATATGTATGGTCCACTGTTGTTTGCAGACATTGGCTTCATTTTATTTGTTTGCAGACATGGGCTTCATTTGTTTGTGTGTGAGCATTCCCAGTATGACATTTCAGTATGTTGTTGTCTGGCATTGCCTTCATTTCTCTAAGTGTGTGAGCATGCCCAGTATGCCCTTCTGTATTGAATGTGTGGATTTATTCCAGGTAGTTTGTACTCCAGTGCAGACCTTTGTGTTGTACACCTACAGATAGCAAAAGTGTTTCTGCAGGATATCCATAGATCATTTGGCAATATAGGGTCAAACTGTGCAAGGGATAGTGTGTACTGTAGGTGACTGTGTCTGTGCTGCTTCTGATACATGGTACTGGTGTTAGCAGAGATATTCAGACATGTGTACTGTTATACACTGCAATGTTTTATGTCCTCAGGTACTGTCAGGTGAACATTCTTTCTCACACTGATGTCCTGGGGAGCAAGAGTGAATGCAGCTGTGTCTGGTATTGTGGGCAAATGCCTACATATTTATGGAAAGTTATGCCATTCTGGAGGGGGAACTGCAGACACTTGCTGCTGGGTCTGTGTATCTAGTTCAGCACCTTGGTACAGTGCTGGCAGAGGATCCCATACTCGTACATCCATCAACATGACAGTATGGCCTTATCTTGCTGTGGCAATACCTCACAGCTGTACAGATTCACATAGGTTACCCAGAGGCAGGGGTCATAAGTCAGGACATTTCCCCTATTGTGGTGTACGGGTAGGTTTGTAGCCATCCATTTATGTGTTTGCAGCCAAGGACAGTGTGTGCACACTGCTGCATGTCAGACCTTGCACATTCGATGCTGCCCATGCTCCCACCCCCACCTCTATTATTCTATCCTCTTCCATACATTATGCATGCATTCTCTGATACTTTCCCTAAGGTGATCATCACAGCTATGTTTTGGTGTTGGTCCACAGTTCATGCAGTGGGACATGGTGGACATGTTACTGTGGTTAATCCACATGGCCTTGCATATGGCTTATGTGGAGTGTGTTATGTTGTTATTTGGGTGTCCATGACATAACATGCATTGTCAGTATGTGTGAGACACAGGCCTTTGGCAGAGGCCTGTAGGCCATTTGGTGGTGATACAGGCTAGCTGTAGCAGGCTGTTGCATTCTGTCAGTCCTACAGTCCAAGAACGCCATACAGTATATTCCCCTGGGGTGACAGGGTAGGTGTGCTAGGTGTTCATGTCAATACTATCTATCAGTATTGATCAGGTGGTATGGATGCTGGCAGGGTGCTACCTACAGCTAGGGACACACCTGCATGGGACACCGGCACTGCATGCTGCATTCTTTTGCTATTGCCATGTACAGGACGGGCCATACTGTACCCATTCTCCACAGCAGGGATATGACCAGAGAGGTACCTGTGGGTGGTGTTTGCATGAGCTGGGTGCATGTGTGGTATGGACACTACTTGCATCTGATGCACAGATATGCATGGGGCATTCCAGTTATGCTGGCATGTGCAGGCACATCAGCTGTTTCCCAATACATCAGTCCTGTGCAGGCACATCAGCTGTTTCCCAATACATCAGTCCTATCACCTTTGTGATCTGCAAGTATTCGGGCAGACAACACCGGTATTCCCTACTACAGGCCCAGATAATGTGAGGCATACCTGTATGTACAATTCCAAGGCTGTGTCCATTTCACAGTTACACATTATATACTGTATGTCTGGGGTACTTTCTCCTGTGTACTGCTTGTATATCTAGCCCAACAGCCATGCCATGTCAGTCTTTCAGATGGTGACATATATTACCATCATACATTTACAATGGCCTACTGCTAGCATGTGTTATACTGGTGGGTTTGTCTTTGGCACTGCAGCTGTGAGGACTTAGCCCTGTCATCAGCAGTAGTGGGCAATGGCCACCAGGTCATACCTCAACATGCATAGATACTGACCACTCTCACACAATATGAAACACACACTAACCTAGCACACACATACCTGCATATTGTATAAATGCTACAATATATCCTGCAACCTTGGTCACCTCTGGGCATCTGTGCTCCACTGGTATTATACCTACACATACATGTTACTACATTTCTACATAGGACTGGGGGTACACCTGACTGTTACTACATATCTGCATAGGATATGGGGGGCACACTTGACTGTTTCTACATTCCTACACAGGATTGGAGGGCACGTTTGACTGTTAATACATTTCTACATAGGATTTGGGGTGCACACCTGACTGTTACTACATGTCTACATAGGATATGGGGGCACACCTGACTGTTTCTACATTGCTACATAGGATTTGGGGGCACACCTGACTGTTACTACATGTCTACATAGGATGTGGGGGGCACACCTGACTGTTTCTACAGTGTTACACAGGATTGGGGGGCACACCTGACACTTGTACACATTTGCTATGACTGTACTGATATGACAGGTACTCCATTTCATTCTGTTTTCTAACCTATGATGCTGACTAGAGGCATATCAGTGTACTACAGGTCTTACGTTTGATTGACCTACATATTAGTTCCTGACATCCCACCCTTCAGAACTAACATCCCATGCTTAACCTGATGTAGTTTGTCTGTGTATGCCTATGGGGAGGTTACCCATAGGCACCATTCAGAGGCCTTAGCACAGCCTTTGTTTGTGTTTGTCTACACCTGTCCTGCTGGCTGTGACTGTTGTTGGGTATGTGAACCTCCCTGACTGGCATGTGTGTGTCATATGGACACACATGTGGCCCAACACATTTCCTGCAGTGGGTTTTGTCACCATGTGTAGTACTGGCTACTATGGTGACACCAGTATTTGTTACAGATCTCATGCTTCCACTATAGGTGTCTACTATCTTCTGGCATCCCATTCAGCCACCCAATTCCCTTGGATGCTCACATCCATACCATAGATACAGGTAACAACGCATACTACTACATTCGGCAATTGGTAAGTTGAGTGACTTACCTTGTGGGTGTACCAGTATTGAGGGTGGTGCTGGAGGGCACATAGTACACTCCCTACACATGGTTGAGCACAGGTAGTGTCATGTTTGGCATCCCTTTTATGTATGTGTGAGTCAGAGAGAGGTGTCATTCCCTGGGTCCCTCTTGTGTCAGTGTATGTGCTATGCATTGCCTCTTTGCCAAGGCCAGGGCATACTGGGCATGCCTCTTTCTGCCTACTGGGGCAGGGTCAGGTTGTTCCTCCTCTGAGTCACTCTGTGACTGTGCAGGCCTTGGCAATGGTGGGGGGGGGCTGTGTAGCCCTGCCCTGTGCTGTTCCTGCTGCAGCTGTTTCCACAGTATCATATTGTGTAGCATGGCACATACAATGACAATTTGAGTACATATAGCTGGTGAGAACTGCAAGGCTCCACCGGATCTGTCCAGGCACTGTAACCATGACTTGAGCATCCCAAACACACACTCTATTATGATTATGGTCTGTGTGTGTGCCTCATTATGGAGTTCTTGTTCAGGTGTGTGTGCACTTCTGATGGGTGTCATCAGCCAAGGCTCCAGTGCATATCCAGCATCCCTCACTAGGTGACCGTAAGGGATGTCCCCACTGGCAAATCTCTGGTACAGCTGCATCAGATGCCAGATGTGGAAATTGTGATAGCTTCCAGGGCAGCCAGCACACACAGTCATTATTATGCACTGGGCATCGCACAGGACCTGGCAGTTGATGGAGGGGAAGCCCTTGCGGTTGATGTAGACCCTACCCTGCTCACCAGTGGTGCCTTGATGCATATATGCGTGCAGTCTATAGCCCCCACTACCTCAGGGTGTTCTGCTATTTGGTGGAAGAGACGCATATTGCTGGCCAGTGCCTCGCGGGTGTTGGGGAAATATATGTGCTTACCAGCATGTGCTGACATGGCATCCAGGAACTGGTGAAGTACCCTGGATGCTGATGCCTTTGAGATCCCCATGATATCCCCAGTTGGCCTTTGGATGGTACATGTAGCTAGCATTCTTAGCCCTACACATACCTTGGTATCCACTGGGATGGGTTCCCCTCTGTTAGTTCTGTGTGTGAGGTGCAGCTGGAACAGCTCAACAGTTTGCTGTAGGAGGTCCCTGTTCACCCTATAGCGCTCCACTATCTCCAGCTCATGTAGCCCCTGGTAGCTTACCCTGAGTCTGTACACTCTTCTCCATCTCCTCACTATGGGTTGGTTGACATATTCACATCCTCACCACCAACAGCCTCTTCCACATGTTGTTGTATGATAGCTATTGCAGCCCCTATCATTTTGTTGTTTTTGTTTGTTAAAAGTTCCATGCTTGTATAAACCTGTGGTGTAGAGTATGTGGGAAAAACAGAGGGATAGGTGTTTGCATAGTTTACAGTAGTGTTCTGGGCTGGGCTGGTCTGCTGCCTGTGTAATTGGCTGATTCTGATACATTTCACCTGCCAGCTATGCTAGTTCTCCTAGATTACCTTCTTACTGCTGTTTTCCCTTCCCATTGCTTTCCTGTTTAAGCCTGAGGGTGCGCCGCGCATACACGGTGCTGAAATGTACACAGAGCTGCTATTTCCTGGTTTACTTTTTTATGTTTAAAACCCAGTGTGCGGTGCTCACACCCGCTTAGGAAATGTAAAGAGTGCTAGGCAGCCTCTAAGGGCAAACCCGAGCCACAGGGCTCCAATCTGCTTACAGTATGCCTGACCCCCCCCCCATGATGTCAGCTAACTTCTAGGCTTACACCAAGCTATTCCTGATCTTACATTGTTTGGTGCTGACTAGCATGCAGGGGAAATCTGGGATTCAGTATCATTCCCCTCATTTGCATAGGATTGGCTGCTGATGCATACTTACAGGTCCCACACTGAGCCTCCCCCCTTAGCAACCACTGTTTACTGGCCGTGTTGTCTTCTGCCTGTCATTGAGTATAATGGCAAAATAGAGATTTTGGTTAAAATGCTTATTTTAGGTTTTTTTTCTTATTTTTCGCCCGATCCTGTTTGAGCGCCGCTGCCCTATGCTTAAACAGTTGAGATCGGCTACAAAAATAAAATTGATTTTTTTTATTTTTGCAACTTTTTTCCATGCCAATGGCCTTATATTTGGCCATTGACATGCTTTCTACATAATATTCACCCTTTATTTGGAGCTGTCAAGGCTCCGTTTTGTAGTTTGCAGAAATGTACTCTGTTACTGGCAGAGTATATTTCTGCAGATTACACTAGTCCTGCTCGCCCAGCTTCCAGCTTCCTGGATTGCAAATTTACCTCATTTGCATGGATTTCTCCTGCAAATGGGGTAATTTGCATACAGGGGCTGAGTCCGTGCAGGACTAGTGCAGGAGCGCTCATACACGTCCCTACAGCTTATTCCTGGATCGCACTGCAGACATATTGCCTGCTGGAGCTCCTGCATTAGTCCTGCACACCGTTCAGGGTTTGCTAAATCTGTGGATGAGTCTTTCTGATGCCATTTAACTTGTTGATGTGCAGTAGGTTTATCAGTATTTGGTTGTAAGACGGCTTGTATGCCAGACACAGGTCATCTCTTAGCAAACTGTAGGATACTGAGTATAGTGAAAAGGCATTCAGTTGGTCCATGTAGGACACATTGTTTAGGCCTTTTAATCTTTTAGTAAGGTATCTCTGTGGGCATTCCAGCTGTGGTATGTTTATAGACAGATAAATGCTGAAGGGAGCATTGTACTCAATGAAAGATCCAATGTGGGCTGAATAAAGGGATTTAATGCTGCCCCTAGATCTAGATACAATTCCTTTGTTTAGAAGCTGACAATACAGAATATCTTTCTTATGACAGTACACACATGTTAGTCAAAAGTTAAGTCATTGTCCACATAAGTTCCCAAATTCCAAACATTGGGGTAAACTCTTAGGGGCATATTGTCAATGTGGTAGTTCCCAGGCACCCTCCAATGTGGAGGGCTGTGCCCCCCACCCCCCTAACTATATATACTAACACCAGGATCGCCCTACAGTGGGGAAAATTACATATACCTTTGACTTTCCTTAGAGTACTACTTGTCAGTGAAATGAGTTTTAGTTGAAATGAGGTTTAGGTAAAATGAACTTTAGGTGGTTTGGTCTCAGTGAAATGGGTGTCAGTGAAATGGTCATTCAGTGAAGTGATACAAATCCATATATATGCATATGTATGCGTATATATATATATATATATATATATATATATATATATATATATATATTATTCTGTATCTGTATGGGTACCCAGGATTTGGTCTAAATGATCTTTGGTTGACATCTGTTTAATCAACTGCATTTGGCTTGACTAAAGAGATGGTTGACAGGTGCGTGAGATTGCACTATTCTTGGGGTTAGGGAATATGCTGTCTCCCCAATATTGCGCAGTCTTGGAGTTAATATATATAGTTAACAGGGTTTAGAAGGGGTATGGGGGTGATTGGGGGCTTGCACCTGTGCAAAAACAATATTTTTTTGTTTTTTATTTTCAGGTTAAAAACTGCATGCATCAAGGATCTTTTTCTTTTAAATATTTTTATTCATTTCCAAAAACAAGAAAACATGAATGCAGGTTATTTATGACAATGAAGTATTTACAAATTATTTAAAAAGGTAGGCTAAAACCTCTAAACAGATATCAAACATTAAAACCAAAATAAAGTATTTACAAGGGTGTCTATTGTTGACATATAATTGGCTTTCTATACAATTTTTTCCTGATTATAATCTGCTGCAGTCATTATTCTCCAGTATTTCAGTTACTTTTTGCCATACTACGTATAATGATGTAGTTCTTTCAGTTCTTCCTTTAATAGTGTTCATTTCCAATTGTGATACTGCTGACACCATATTCATGAATTGCTTAAAAGTTGGAGAAGCTTTGGATTTCCAGTTTGATGTAATGTTCTTCCTTGCAATAGCTAGGAGAGTCCATAAGATTACATATTTTGTTCTTGGCACACAGTCGGGTACAGGTGCATTAAACAAAATAATAGATTTGGAAATCTGGAATTTATCATTGAATACCATTTGCAGAAAATAATTTATTTTATCCCAATATGGTTTAATCAAATGACATTTGTAGAACATATGTTGCCAGTCTGCTTTTATTGATAAATCACATCTCCAGCAGCCAATATTTTTCTTAAACATAAGTTCCATTTTATGAGGGGTTACATAAGATCTGTGTATGAATTGCCATGTAAAAAGTCTCCAATGTAATGAAAGTGATGTCTGCTTTGGAGAGAGAAGAATTAGTTTTTTATCTCTGTCATTTGGCACATGTCTATTAACTGATCTATAATAATTCCATATTTTGTCATTATTATGCATTTTTATTTTTTTGTTTGTTTTATAAATAGATGATAAGTATCCCTTTCCAGTAATGGGGTTGATTCGTTAGTAATATTATATGTTCTATAAGGTTAGGAACATTTTGTCTTATTGATGGTTGCATTGTTTCTTGTTTGCTTAATATATACTGTCTTAATTCTTGTACATGTAACCACAAACTATCTTCCATATTTAATTTCTGTTTAATCTGGTCTATTGTCAGAGGTTTTCCAGAGTTTAGCAATTGATGCCAATATATTAATCCCTTTTCTTTAAGCATGTTGACTACTTCCATATTAAATGTTATTATATTACCTTGTGTGTACGCTACTGGATATAAAAGAAATGACCATGCTTTAATATCAGGATTGCTATTAATAAGATTTTGGAAAATTTTTAATGTATAAGTAATGTATTTGGAACTTATATTTTTATTCTTATGTATCATCATATATTCCTTCATCAGCCATAGAAAATTGTTTGGTATGAAATCTGTATACTTATTTGCTACTACAAATCCTGATTTTAACCAGATTCTCTCATGAACTAGCTTCCATTTTGATGTATATTTTGTATTTAGCCATAATGATATTGTTTTAATAATGGATGAATGCAAATATATTTCTATGTCTGGTAAACCTATGCCACCTATATCCCAATCATCTAGATGATACTTCATAGCTATCCTTGGTTTTTTTGGATACCATAGGAATCTTACCATTAAATCATTTAATTGTTTTAGGTGCAATTTAGCTGGTGGCAAAGAACAAGCTTGTATGACATAAAGAATTTTTGGAAATATGATCATTTTAATTATATAAAGCCTTTCTTCCATTGAAAAGAAGAATTTATTCCATCTTTGTATTCGATTTTTAATATTATTTAAGGTCTCCTTATAATTTGTTTCAATTGTAGTATCTAGGTTGTTGGTTATTTTAATTCCCAAGTACTTAATTATATTATCGGTAGAGATATATTTATGGTATTTTTTATTTAGATATTTTTTATTAGTATTTATAAGCAATACATTTGTTTTGTACTCATTAAATTTAAGACTTGAAAAGTTTTGAAAGTTTTGAATTGAGTCCCATAATGCTTTTAAACTGCTATTATTATTTTTTAAGGTAATTAAAATATCATCAGCAAAAAGTTGAATTTTAAGCTCTAGGCTGTTGTCATATTTTTATCCATACGTATATTATTTGCTAAGGGTTCAATGACTAGCGCAAACGATAAGGGAGAAAAAGGGCAGCCTTGTTTTGTGCCCTTAGTTATTTTAATAGATTTAGACAGACAAGATCCCAGTTTTATATAAGCCAATGATTTTTCATATAATGATTTTATTAACAAAGTGAAGTTGTTTGAGAAGCCATATTCTTCTAAAACTAACCACAGATAATCCCAGTTCACTGAATCAAATGCGCTATTTATGTCTAAGCTAATAACATTCATTTTGTTTTTTGTGACATTTATATAATCAATTAAGGAAAGAATTATTTTTATGTTGTCATAAGTGTTCCTATCTTTTATAAAACCTGTTTGATCCTCCTCTATCAAAAGTGGTAGTAATTGTTTTATTCAAGCAGCATGTATTGCCATAAAAATTTTATAATCTATATTAAGAAGTGAAATGGGTCTGTATGATGAACATTCACTGGGATCTTTACTTTATTTCAGAATTGGTGATATTAATGTGTACTTCCAAAAAGGAGGAATGTCTTTACCATTTTTAACTGATGTAAAGACATTCAATAACAACAGCAAAGCCTCATTTGATAGTAATTTAAACATTTCTGGGGTGATATTATCTATACCTGGAGCTTTGTTTAATTTTAGCTTATTTACTTCAGCTTTAAGTTATGTCATTGTTATTTGTTTATCTATTAGTTGTACCTGCTCCTCTAATAACCTAACTTTAACATTGTTTTTGAGAAAAGCTTTCAATGCTGAATGTGTTTCTGTTTTCTCATTTTGATTATTAAGTTTATGAAAAAATAACCTAAAAGCTTCTACTATTCCTTCTAAATCAGATACTTTCTTTTTGGTTTCTATGTTATGTATTTCCTTGATTTGATTTGTTTTAATAATCTTTTTAGTCATATTTGCTATTCTTCGTTGGTTTTTAGGGTTCATTGAATAGTAACATAGTTTAATTTTTTCTAAGTTGATCATTGTTTTGTGGTGTAGCGTCTCTGAGTATTTTTTATTAGTATCTTCTAGTTATTTTATTAAGTTGGTGTTTCCATTTTGAATATCAAGCTTTAAATTATCTACTTTTGACTGTAATTCCATTAATTCCTTATTTCACTGTTTTTGTTTACTTTTATACCATCCCACCGCTCTTCCATATAGGTATGCTTTCAATGCATCCCATATATATATTTCCGATACATCTTTTGTAAGATTGATATCTAGGAATGTTTGTGTCTCTTTAATATAAAATTCCTTAAAATCTTTGGGATTTGTTATGTAAGATGGTATTCTTGTTACTGATATCCTTCTCTTGAAACATAAGTCTATCTCAAATGTTATGGTGTTATGGTCCGAAAATGGACATGAAATTGTCTTGACTTTATTTAATTTAGAGGTTAAATCCTTTGTTATGTACACTCTATCTATTCTAGAGTATGTATTATGTCTATGGGAAAAATGTGTAAAGAATAGTGAATCTGGGATAGCATACTCATTTATGTCAACTATATTAAAAGTTTCAACAAACTCAGATAACAACTTTGTTAAAGGTGATCTCTTACGTGTAGTTTTAGTATTTGTGTCAGTTTCTTTTATAATGCAATTGAAATCTCCAGATATGATTAAATTGCGTTTGATATATTGTACAATGTCTTCTAAGTGTTGTTTGGCCACTCTAACACCTAGTCCTGATATCCAATAAATATTCACTAATGTATATATCATTTCATTGATAGATATTGTCACTAGACAAAA